>NW_001889878.1:153268-161687 GCF_000143565.1 Laccaria bicolor S238N-H82
GCCAAAAATGACCAAAATAGCACAAAATGACCATTTTCTGGAGGCTCTACAAGCATAACTGCTCAGTATTTTTGACTGATTCTTTGATAGGCTCATTCAGGTTGACCAGAGGTATGTTCTGGCTACCCCCCCAGTTAGCGCATATTTTTTTTTTCAGATGCCAAAAATGGTCTCCAGAATAAAAACCTTCTCAAGGCTCCAGCTTTCACTGAAATTAGTCTATACCAAGGGAAGTGTAACACAACTACATAATGTAAAAGAATACACAAATACATTTGAGGTACAATAGATTCTTAGAAAGAACCAGAAAAATGAACCAACCTTCATTCTTTTTGCACTCAACTGTACCATTAGAATACATATAAACACAGTATTTATAGTGTCCTTACTATATTTAAGTAAAAAAGAATTTTTGCACCTGAGAGAATTGAACCCTCAATGTCATCAATAATACCAACGCTAAAGCCAACTGAGCCATGCAGGCTTTATTATATGTTAAATAAAAGGTAGCTATATACAGTCATCCACCCCTTAATGATACACCACCCCCATTTGATACACTTTTGACTAGCCAAAATCTTTCTCAATACTAGACCAATTTTTACAAAACAAGTTGTAACACGTAGTACAAACTCATATCTACCACCGTACATAATTTGGATGCAATTGAGGCAGAATTAGCAAAGCTGTGGAGCATACAAAATGGACTGTTTTTTAGAAATAGCCAAATACAGTCACACCCCTCAATGATACACCCATAATCTTAATTTTTCTTTGTGAAATGTGGGTCAAACATTCTGAAATTTGGTACAGTGATAGAAGGGAATTTATCTGAGATTTTCATGTAGTTTTTGTAGAGAAAGGTTGTGCTCAAATCTGTTGAAGCTAATTTCTCATTTTGGGTGTATCATTAGCAGGTGGATGACTGTACTGCACCAAGGCACGTGGCGTCATATGTGTGACATGCTGTGGCTGAAACGTCGCCACATCGTTCCTTCCTTCCCCACCACCACCATCTGACGACCATCCACCGTCCCTCACCACCGCGACAAACCACGACCGCCCACATCAACGACGACAACACACCAATGACGCCAATGATGGACAACATCGTCACGGACCACCCGCGACCATTGACGAGCACCGAGGATGTGAAGACGACGTGGCAGATGTGCCACATCGTCCGGACAGTGACGACGCATGCCGTCGTCACTGTCCAACCTGATCAGGTCAGTGCACCCCCCCCTCTCTCTTTCTGTATGGCCAGCTCACACCAGCTCCAGGGGCCACGTCGCTGTCTGCGATGTGGCAATAATTCGACGACGCAACACAAAAACACACCGAGGACGGTGCCACGTCACGCCGCAACCACGAATGCCCACCAATGTCAATGCCCGCCCACAACACAACAACGACCAAATCTGCCCACCCACGAACAACGCCCACCGCCCCACACGACCCCACCGCCCACGAACACCCGCCCACGACAACGACTGCCCACGAGCGCCCACGACGCGACAACGAACGCCCACGAATGCCCATGCACGACAACGAACACCCACCAGCGCAACGCAAACGCCAATGCAAACATGAACGAAACGGCAACCCACCCCCACGGACGCCAATACAGCCCACCACCCACGACCAACGACGACGCACGCCCACACATGGAGGATTCTGTTCACGTCAACGGAAATGGGCAACGACGAGCCCAGGTGAGCTCCCCCTCTCTCCATCATTCCTCACCACCACCCTTCCATCATCCCCCCTCCCTCCCTCTGTTGCTCCCCCTCCCATTTCTCCCCCTCCCTCCATTGCTCCCCCCTCCATCCATTCCCACCTCACCCTTCACCACTCCCTCCCTTCACCACTCCCTCCCTTCACCACTCCCTCCCTTCACCACTCCCTCTCTCCTCCATCACTCCTTCCCCCTCCCTCCCCCCTCACTCTCTACTACATCCTCCCCCCTCCATCACTTCCCCCTGTCTTCCCCCCCTCCCTTAAATATTGAGAATAGTAAAAATAAATTGTGTAGTCTATTTAATACATTTCAATTTTTCCTGCTCAACTTAGAATTATTTCATAAAGTCATTCCATGTGAATTCCATGTGGAATCCATATGGAGTCCATATGGATTCCACCCTTAAAATGGTATAGAACATATAGAATAGAGTATGGATTCCATCTGAAAAAAGTATGGATTCCATGTGGAAAAAGTATGGAATCCATCTGGAATTTGTGCAGTCCACCCCCCATTCCATCCATTCCATATGGAATAACCCGGGGAGGGTAAAGTACTGCATCACCAAGGTGATTTCTCATGTACCTAGTACCTTGTAGTATATTCTCGTAGATATGTTCTGTAGTATATAAGGGTGAAGAAATTCCCCACTATAATCATTATTATTCTTTGAACTTACCACTGCACTATATATACTCTCAACAGGTTATGGGCCCCGGCCTATAAAACTTATACACATATTCATTACACATGCATACACTCCACATGCACATGCATACACACACATATGCACAAACTTTATCTCATACGCTTATCTACATTACATAACCTACTACAATGTTGGAAGAATACACAGCGGGATCTTACCAGATGGAAATGCTGAAGGCCACAAATTGGATGCCATTGAAGCGACAGATGATGGCCATGCTTCGTGACCTTGGACTGGAGAAGTATATTGCAAAGGATGCAAAACCTCCAGGATCAGCTGATCCCCAAAGCCTGACAACGGAAGAATTAGCAGCGACAAAGAAATGGGCCAAAGGTGACGCCAAAGCGCAGACAAGAATAAAACTCGCTATCAGCGACGTGGAAATGATCCACATCAGTGGCGCAACGACAGCGCAGGAAATGTGGGATCAACTCACCATGGTCAAGGAATCCAAGGGCAGGCTAGGGGTGCTTGCAACACGTCGCATGCTACACAGAATGAGCGCAGATGAGGGAATTGATCTGGTGGAACATATATTGAAGCTAAGAAAGCTTCAGGAAGAATTGCACCTAATGGAAAACATGGTATCAGATGAAGATTTTGTCATGATCTTGATCACATCACTCCCTGAAAGTTGGGATAATTATACTTCATCGTACCTAGGTGCATCTGGAAATAAACTGACCCTGAAATCACACAAGCTTATTGCAATTTTGATTGAAGAATACCACTGTCGTCAAGGATGAAATGAAGAGACATCTGGAGGATTATCTATGCAAGCTAGGCATCAGCAAAAGGGCGGAAGAAATACAAGCTCACAGGGAAAGAAGAAAACAGATGTGGAGTGTTACAACTGCCACAAGACAGGCCACATATCAAATGAATGTTGGGCCAAAGGAGGAGGTCATGAGGGACAAGGTCCAAAGGGCCGTCAAGGGCCAAATAGAGGAGACAGATCCCATCAAACACAAGATTCTGTGAACAACTCATTGGGTGATTGTGCATACATGGTTAATCAAAATATCCACGAATTTTCGAAATATGACTGGGTACTTGACTCAGCCACAACCTCACACATTTGCACAACCTGAGACACATTTGTTGATTATGAACTGTTGAAATCTGAAGTAGACGGCATGGGCGGATTGGTGATGACACAGGGACGAGGAACAGTGGCAGTCAACTTTAAATTTGATGGCCAATCAATGAAGCACATTTTGCGGAATGTATTACATGTCCCGAATTGCCTACTTTCAATTCCTTGCTTAGCAATTGGAGGAGGAAGGGTAGAATTTAAAGGCAATGGATGCCAACTATATGACAAAACTAATAGGGTCATTGGAAAGGGAAAGTTGACGAACATGTTATATTTGCTTGATGCATGCGCGGAATTGCCAAATCAGGAAAGCACCCAATACACATCAATTCGGACACACTCTTGGGATCAATGGCATTGACTTTATGGCCACATCTCTATCAATGCAATTAAAAGCCTGAAATCAAATGAAATGGTGGATGGGCTCAAGATTGATGAGTCTACAATCCCATCATTAACTTGTGAAGCTTGTATTCAAGCAAAACAAGCACACAAACCTTTTCCACAAGAAGCAAAAAATCGTTCCGAGATACCTGGTGAACATATCATGAGTGATGTATGGGGACCAGCACAAACAGAGTCAATCGGACGGTGGAAATATTATGTTTCATTTACAGATGACGGCACACATTTGACCGCCGTACTATTCCTAAAAAACAAGGGACAAGCATTTGACTGCATTAAGGAATATGTTGCTGTTATTGAACGGAAATTTGGAAAACCCCCAAGATTTATGCGATTTGATAATGGGAAGGAACTGGTTAATAAGAAACTTCGAAATTGGGCTGCAGAAAAAGGAATTACTATTGAAGCATCTGCCCCATATTCACCTTCTCAAAATGGAGTTGCAGAAAGGTTTAATTGCACACTTTTGGAACTTGCATGGGCAATGTTAATTGCGAAAAACCTTCCAGTATTTTTATGGGACAAAGCGGTCACGCACATGGCATATTTACGAAACCGCGCACCCACACGTGCTTTAAACGGCAAAACACCATACGAAGCTTGGACAAATAATAAACCTGACATTTCGCACCTCAGGGAATTCGGATGCGACGTTTGGGTGCTAGACGAGACCAAAGGTCGTTCTAAGCTCGCACCAAAATCAAACAAATTAATTTTTGTAGGATTTCACGATGGATCGAAGTCAGTCCGTTATTACGACGCTAAAACTCGGACAATCAAAGTCTCACGTAACGTGGCATTTAACGAAAATGAAGAGCCACGTGAACTCGAAATCAATGTCAATTTACCGGGTTTGCGTGTCGAGGGGGAGCCAGAGGAAAAATCGAACACTCAAACACCTCAAGAAATCGAAAATCCATTAAATCCTATCTCTACAACAGTTCCTACACAAGAAATGTGAAGTCCTATTGAACCCATAAATTCTCCAACTCTTAGACCTCGAAGAATTCGCACTGAATACGATTATCAACTCCTAAATAATCCACAGGCACGACCAACGGATCGCACACTTGAAAATGCAACACCACCTGATATTACACGACACACAGAGTCATCAGCTGCGAAAATAATTTCTAAAAATCGCACTCGCCTTGCCTTCGATGATTTTATCGGAAATTCAACCGAAAAAACGTTTCAAGTGCTCTCAGGAATTTCTGATAAAGATGGACTGCCAGAAACACTTGAAGATGCGATGCAGACTGAGGAGAAAGAGCATTGGAAGACTGCTGTGGAAGCAGAATTAAATGTTTTAGAAAAAATGGGCACATGGAAAATGGAAGAGTTACCAGTTGGAAGGGAACCAATCAGATGCTGTTGGGTATTTGATAAAAAACGAGATGAGCATGGAAATGTTGTAAAATACAAGGCAAGACTTGTAGCGCAAGGTTTCTCGCAGAAACCAGGAACGGATTTTAGCCATAATGGCACGTTTGCACCTGTTATGCGCTTCGAGACGCTACGCACAATGCTCGCACTCGCCGCAATAAATAAATGGGATATGCATCAACTCGATGTGAAAGTGCATATTTAAATGGAAAACTCACAGAGGAAATTTATATGAAGCAACCCCCAGGTTTTTCAGATGGCAGCGGACGCGTTTGTCAATTACAATGTGCGCTTTATGGATTAAAGCAGGCTGGACACACATGGAATCGAGAATTTAATGGTGTTATGGAAAATCTGGGATTTATGCAGCTAAAAACGGATTATTGCTGCTATATTCAGAGAGAGGGGGAGAAGTTTGCAATTTTATTGGTATGGGTAGATGATATACTCACACTCACCAATAATCCTGCAGAAAGCAATCGCTTCGAAGCAGAACTCAAATCAAAATATGATATTAAAGCATTGGGCCAACCTTCATTATTATTAGGCATGAAGGTGACTCACGACACTACAAACCATACTATTTCACTTTCGCAAACTCATTACATTGATAAACTTCTCAAGAAGTTTAATCTCGAAAACCTAAACCCAGTTACCACACCGCTTGATCCGAATGTAGATCTAAATCAAGATGATGAGCCATCCGATGATGACATCACTCACAACACACGAAGGTCAGGGATGTATGCAACAATGATTGGATCTCTGATGTACGCCGCATTGGGAACATGCCCAGATATTGCGTACGCAACAAATAGACTTGCACAGTTTATGAGCCGACCCCAACCAAAGCATTGGACAGCCTTTAAAAGAATATTTCGTTATTTGAAAGGCACAAGAAGTTATATGCTCATGTATGGAGGGCAAAACTCTAATGCAGACGCGAATATTTATTGTGACACTGATTGGGCTTCACACACTGACAGAAAATCAATCAGTAGATATATTGTAATCATAGCAGGAGGAGCTGTGGCTTGGAGCTCAAAAAAGCAAAATACCATTGCTCTTTCAACTGCTGAAGCAGAATATGTTTCTGCTACTCACACTGCCAAACAAGTACTTTGGCACAGGTCTTTATTCAATGAACTCGAAATTCTGCAGCCGAAAACTTCTACAGTTTTCACAGATAATCAGACTGCAATTTCAATTGGTCATAATCCAGAATTTCACACTCACACGAAGCACATCAACATAGCGCTTCATTTTTTGTAAGATCACATTGAAAAAGGAACACTTAATATGGTCTACATAACAACCCACAACAACCTTGCAGATCTGTTCACTAAAGGACTACCTAGGGTTGTACATCAAGACCTAACTTATGAAATAGGTGTAATACCTGACCAAGGGGGAGTGTTGGAATAATACCCTAGTATACAGTGTTTAAAGGTTCAGTTCAGTCCGGTTTTTTGCCCCGAAAATGCGCAACCGTGGACCGCAACCGGTCCAGGACCGACCCAGATATTGAGGGAACCAAACCGAACCACCTAGGACCGGTCTTTTGTGGTCCATGATACTGGTTCAGACTGATCCAGACCGGTTTTTTTGTGTATAATTTATTATATCAATATAAACCATTTGTATCTCAACCATTATTACTCTGAAAAATAAACAGGTTATATAAAATAGTAAAGCATATAAATACCCATCATTCTACCAATTTTCAAGAGATTTAATGAAGATTTGACATAGCTATGACTGAAACTGAATTACATCTCCTAGAGACTCAGGTAAAATATGGATTTGGTTATATCTTTCTCAATTCTTAACCATTTTTGATGAAACAAAAACCCAATAAAAGGCAATAAATGTGGTTACAAGGCTATGTAACGCACGTGACCGTTTAACCGGTTGCAACTGATTAAAACCGGTCTTTGAACGGTTTTAAAAGATTTTCGAAATGAGGCAACCGGCAACTGGACCAACCCCAAATTGGGGCAACTGCAACCGAAAAAAAGACCGGACCATGGTCCGGTTCTGTTCTGTCCACCGGTTTTTTGCGGTCCTATGGACTGAACCTTTAAACACTACTAGTATATGGTCAGCTATTTCACGGACTTTGTAGATAAATTGAGAATACTTAATTACTAAGCCCGAGGACATCACCGAGGTGATTTCTCACATACCTAGTACCTTGTAGTATATTCTCGTAGATATGTTCTGTAGTATATAAGGGTGAAGAAATTCCCCACTATAATCATTATTATTCTTTGAACTTACCACTGCACTATATATACTCTCAACACCAACTACTGCCTTGTATGAGTCACTCCATTGCCAGACGTTCACAGATATATCAGCACCACACCTAAATATGGTGTTGCACAATCCTTGGTAAGTGTGATGACCAGTGACATGCCGTGACATAGCGTCACAGGGCCAATTTCTTGAGACATGGACTTTGTACCTTCCACAACACCAATCCAATATATTTTTTGCAGTGGGTTTGAGGGAATGATGTGATTGAATCCACTGAGAGAGTTTTCCATGTAGAAATTGTATTTATTGCTCCAAAAATGCGAAATCAGCTTGTTTTCCCTGCCAAATTTGGCACTCTGGAGAGATTGGACTATAACTTTCCAACCACAACATGTATGAACATGGTTTGTAGGAGGATATTACTTAGAATTTGAATTCCAATCGATCTACGGATCTAGAATTTTTATTTGTGGCCCCTATGTCGAGATCACCCCTAAGAATGAGCACTTTAACATAGTTATGGGGTAGTAATTAAAATTATGGACCCGTAGGATTGAAGCCACATACTAATCGGTTATTTAGTCTCTGCAAATCTAAGCCAAAATCCTATCCATTGTAACGCTGATAGCTCAAGTAGGCAACATTGGGCTAATAGGTGTTGTATAGCCACCAAAATCAGACACATTGTAGATTTTTATACAATTGAATAGAGACTATCTATACAATTCTGGCACATTTTTTTCTTGTAAATCGGTGGAGATTTGACTGAGCTACATCATTTACAACTTTGAGCTTGTCGAAGAAGCATCACCAGTCTGCCAAA
>NW_001889878.1:162144-413211 GCF_000143565.1 Laccaria bicolor S238N-H82
GGCTATACAGCACCTATTAGCCCAATGTTGCCTACTTGAGCTATCAGCGTTACAATGGATAGGATTTTGGCTTAGATTTGCAGAGACTAAATAACCGATTAGTATGTGGCTTCAATCCTACGGGTCCATAATTTTAATTACTACCCCATAACTATGTTAAAGTGCTCATTCTTAGGGGTGATCTCGACATAGGGGCCACAAATAAAAATTCTGGATCCGTAGATCGATTGGAATTCAAATTCTAAGTAATATCCTCCTACAAACCATGTTCATACGTGTTGTGGTTGGAAAGTTATAGTCCAATCTCTCCAGAGTGCCAAATTTGGCAGGGAAAACAAGCTGATTTCGCATTTTTGGAGCAATAAATACAATTTCTACATGGAAAACTCTCTCAGTGGATTCAATCACATCATTCCCTCAAACCCACTGCAAAAAATATATTGGATTGGTGTTGTGGAAGGTACAAAGTCCATGTCTCAAGAAATTGGCCCTGTGACGCTATGTCACGGCATGTCACTGGTCATCACACTTACCAAGGATTGTGCAACACCACTAAATAATGAATTTCGTAAGCATTTTTGACTATCACAAATGTAAGAGTGGTCACTCACATTAGAGATTGTCGAATGGAGTCAACACAGTGCAATACATGCTCTTCGTCTAGATCAGTATCATTGGCGTAGTAGTTGTGATGTAATGGTCACCAGATGTTATTCTTTAACCAATGAACAAGGAGAAATTTTGAATTAGAGGTTGATAAAAAAACAGATCTGTTGTCGTACCAGGCAGTGAAGCTGGTGAAAAACATCAAGTCCAGGGAGGTAGTAGCCGGGCTCGTGTTTGATGGGATACATCTTATTGGGAAGAAGTGCAGCCTCACTTTTCAGGATTTTCAAGAGAGTATCTAAACCCATCATGATATTTTTCCTTCGTTTTTGGCGGGGATCAAAACTTACAATTGTAAAGCTCTCCCCAAGCACGATCAACTTCCTTCGAAGCCCCCTGATAGATAGTTTTGTGTTCTCTTCCAGGCGTGAACAACTTGATTTTGTATTCAGCTTCTGATTGCACGGGCACTTCAAATTTTGTGAAGTCTGATTTCATAGAAATTCCACAGTAACTCACAGTACAAGAGCATCCCATCAGTGGACGGGCACCGACATGGTATAGTGCTGCTACCACAATCTTTGTTGAATATGATGGCGACAATGAGAGCAATTGTTTGCAGAATGATGATGATAATCAGCATCTTTTCACGCATTGCAAGTATGTGCCAGGTATTATGCTTGGAGCGATCATCTCTGTAGCTGCCTTGCTTGCATGCTTCTGAATCATCAGATGGAAGCAGTGGTGAGGTCAAGGGAAGATACTTTGCGGATTTGTTGCCCATGAGTATCATTCTGACAAGATATGTAGGTGTCAGGGGAGATGTTTAAACAGGCTGTGGGCCAATCTGAGCCTCTTAATCAGTCCGCTATGGGCACTTCCCTTTAACGTAACATAAATCAGGAACCGAAGTGCACTGCAGACAACTTGCCAAGGAGGCCATCTGCAACCTATTCATGGGCAATTTGGTCCTCGGTAATAGGTAATGTTTGCCTTAACTTCCGAAACTTGGAAAAAAATAAGCTGAGCCATTATAATCAGCTTCAAATCTACATTTGCCGACACAGACCAGTGTCAGTGATCTAGGCACTTCAGATTCGAAAATGCTCACTCTGACTGGGAGGCAAGTTAGATATTAGTTGAATTCCAAGTCCTGTTCCTAGGAATCATTCTTTGTACTTATTTCCCTGTGTTGTACCGAATACATACATACTTCAGGGCATTCAGTAGATATGCAGTGGAACCTAAGATATCCAAGTGGTCAGTTATCCAATGGACCATAAGGCTACCCCAATGGGCCCAATCTAATTTGATGTGATTGAACATAGGTTGGCCCAACCACTGCAGATGTTAAGTGGGCATTGTTGGGGCCAACTGGGCCAAAATAACAAAACCCTTTAGAAACATAATTGGGCCCAATGACCTGTAGACAACATAAATTGACCGACATGAGAATATACAAATGGCCAAAGTTGGGCCCCATCTTCTACAACTAGTAATTAGGCTATGGGGCATAATTGGGCCCAATCTTTTGCAACCCATTCAGCTCCTGATCATCAGCTCTGGAAAACCCTTTCCAAACTGAATTTCGGAGTGGGGGTTAGGGTTAGGGTTAACAGTTCCGAAGAGGTTCTGAATAGGGTTAGGGTTAGCCCTTTGGCCTTTGGCTCCAAGAGCCAAGATGCAAATGGAGCAGCGGTTTGTTAGTTTTGAATGCCCAGTGAATGGATGCTAGTGCTTGAAAGTCTGGTCCAGTCCAGTTTTTTGGCCCAAAACAAAAAGACCGAGACCAAGACCGGTCCACACAATTCCTAAAACCTCAAAAGACCAGACCAGGACCGGAAAAGACCAATACTGCAGTCTTTTTCAGTCTTTGGACCAGTCTTGGTCCAAACTGGTTACAACCAGTTCAAGACCAGTTTTTCAATGAAATATGTAATAGATTTTGCAATTGTGAGTTGGTAAATTTATTTACATTCTTCGTAGCTTCTAAACGAGTGCAAGAACGTTAAATTACGTTGAGAATTGATGTATATACAAAAATACTAAGGTACATCTGCTATTTTCACAAAATATTTTACAGTTTTGTATGTATCTTTGTCAGTTTTTGACCTAAAAATATGATCTTAGGTGCGTTTTGAAGGGTTATTATGTAGGTACAAAAGACCAGTCTTAACCGACAAGACCGCAGTCTTGTGATCTCAAATCTCAAAGACCAAGACTGCAGGTCCAGTCTTTTGCAGTCTTGGTCCGGTCCAGTTGCAGTCTTTTTGCAGTCTTGGGACTGGACTTCCAAGCACTAATGGATGCATTCATTCACCATCTCCCAGCAGCTTTCCCCTCTCACATGGCTCCTCCAAAAGTCTGGCCAAAGAAATGTCTGAATTTGTCTTTAACATGCTGAATGTCAGTGCTCTGAAACTCCAGCCGAAAGAATACCAGATTTGCATTTAACATGTCAGTGCTCCGGAAGGTCCCGGCGAATTTGAATTTGTCTTTAATATGCTGAATATTAGTGCTCCGAAACTCTGGCAAAAAGATGTCTGAATTTGTCTTTGATATGCTGAATGCCAGTGCTCCAAAACTCTGGCTGAAATTTTAACATAGTGCTCTGAAGTCCTTGCTGAAAAAATGTCCGAATTTGTCTTTGATATGCTGGATGTTAGTGCTCCGGAACTCCGGCCAAAAATTTAACATGTCAGTGCTCTGAAGGTCCCGGCGAAAAAATATCCGAATTTGTTTTTAACATGCTGAACTTCATTGCTCCGAAACATCGGCCGAAAATTTAACATTAGTGCTCCGAAGGTCCTGGCGAAAAAATATCAGAATTTGTTTTTAACATGCTGAACTTCATTGCTCCGAAACATTGGCCAAATATTTAACATGTCAGTGCTCCGAAGGTCCTAGCGAAAAAATATCTGAATTTGTCTTTAATGTGCTGAACGTCATTGCTCCGAAAATTAATAACATGTCAGTGCTCCGAAGGTCCCAGCGAAAAAATGTCCGAATTTGTCTTTAACATGCTGAATATTATTGCTCCGAAACATCGGCCGAAAATTTAACATAGTGCTCCGAAGGTCCCGGCGAAAAAATGTCCGAATTTTCTTTAACATGCTGAATGTCATTGCTCCGAAATTTGGCCGAAAATTTAACATGTCAGTGCTCTGAAGGTCCCAGCGAAAAAATGTCTGAATTTGTCTTTAACATGCTGAATGTCATTGCTCCAGCCGAAAATTTAACATGTCAGTGCTCTGAAGGTCCCGGCGAAAAAATGTCCGAATTTGTCTTTAACATGCTGAATATTATTGCTCCGAAACATCGGCCGAAAATTTAACATAGTGCTCTGAAGGTCCCGGCGAAAAAAATGTCCGAATTTGTCTTTAACATGCTGAATGTCATTGCTCCGAAATTTCGGCTGAAAGTTTAACATGTCAGTGCTCCGAAGGTCCCGGCAAAAAAATATCCGAATTTGTCTTTAACATGCTGAATGTCATTGCTCCAAAACTCCAGCTGAAAGTTTAACATGTCAGTGCTGCGAAGGTCCTGTTGAAAAAATGTCCAAATTTGTTTTTAACATGCTGAATGTCATTGCTCCAAAACTCCAGCAGAAAATATAACAGATTTGTGTTGAACATGTCAGTGCTCACTGCTCCGAACATCCACCCAAAAGAATGTCCCCATTTATGGTTAACATACTGAATGTTAATGCTCTGAAATGCTAGCTAAAAAGATTTGTGTGAATGTCAGTGCTCCGAAAATGCACCTGACAACACATCCAGAGTTTTAATTAGTATGCTGAATGTCAAAGGTCTGCCAACCCAGCTGCAAACATGTCCTTATGCCCGCATGGACTATGATAAGTGTTTGAAGTGTCAACTTTTAGACTACAGAATGTTTGTAGTGTCCGCTTTTTAGACTACAAAAGTTTGTAGAGTCCATTATTTTAGACTACAAAAGTTTGTAGTGTCCATTATTTCAGACTATGAAATTTGTAGTCTCCACCTTTTGAGACTACAACTGTTTGTAATGTTTGCTTTTAGACTACAGAATTCCGTAGTATCTGCTTTCTGAGACTACAAGTTTGTAGTGTCTACTCTTCACATTTGTATGGTCCGCTTTTTCAAACCTCAAAAGGTTGTAATCTGCTTTTCTGACACATAATTGGTGGTGTCCTTCACTATGAATAAGCATGTAGGTTCATGGGGCTGTGATTGAAAGACTGAAAAGGGTGGACATTATGCCATTGTCATATCATGGGTTTTAAGATTGAACTTTGTGTCATTCTCATTCCTTGAACTATATCAATGGCAAATTCTTTTTTTTATAGTTTGAAAGCCAACATTCCAAACAATTGTAGTCTCAAAAAGTGGAGACTACAAACTTTCGTATTCTGAAATAATGGACACTACAAACCTTTAGACACTATGAGACCTTCTGAAAGCATTGTGTGACGTTCCAGAAACATTGTTTGGCCTTTCAGGAACATTGCTTGATGTCCCAAAAAACATACTTATCATCATGTTCTGAAATGCATGTTAAAATAAAAGGTTTCAGCAGCTGTCAGTGCTAAAATACTTCCATGAACATTGTCTGACCTTCTGGGGAATATGTGCACTCATTACTATCATCCAATATGTTCAATACACCAAAATACAGGTGAAAGTGAAGGGCCTGGACAGTTTTTAGTGCTGAAGTTCTTGTTTGACCTTCCAGAAACATTGCTTTAGCTTCTGGAAACATTGCCTGACATTCCGAGAACATTGCTTGGCCTCCCAAAGAATATACCTATCATCCAATATTTTTGATCTCCCAAAATACATGTCAAAATGAAAGGGTTAGGCAGCCAAAATGCTTCCAGGAACATTGTGTTACCTTCCGGGGAATATGTGCACCCCATACTATCATTCAATACTTTAAATACACCAAAGTACACATGAAAATGAAGGATTTTGGCAGTTCTTAGTGGTCAAATTGTTGTTTGACCTCCTCGAAACATTGTTTGACCTTCCAGAAACACTGTTTGACTTTCCAGAGACATTGTGTGACATTCCAGGAACATTGCCTGACCTTCTGGGAACATTGCGTGGCCTCCCAAAGAATATACTTATCATCTGATACTTTTGATGTTCCGAAATACATGAGAAATGACATTCAGCATGTTAAAGACAAATATGGACATTTTTTCACCAGGACCTTTGAGCACTGACATGTTAAACTTTCAGCTGGAGTTTCGGAGCATTGTCATTCAGCATGTTAAAGAGAAATTCGGACATTTTTTCGCTGGGACCTTCGGGCACTGACATGTTAAATTTTCGGCTGAGCAATGATGTTCAACATGTTAGACCAATTCGGATATTTTTTCGCCAGGACCTTCGGACCACTGACATGTTAAACTTTCAGCCAAAATTTCGGAGCAATGACATTCAGCATGTTAAAGAGAAATTCGGACATTTTTTCGCCGGGACCTTCGGAGCACTGACATGTTAAATTTTCAGCTGAGCAATGACATTCAGCATGTTGGACAAATTCGGATATTTTTTCGCCGGGACCTTCGGACCACTGACATGTTAAATTTTCAGCCAATGTTTCGGAGCAATAATATTCAGCATGTTAAAGACATATTTAGACATTTTTTGGCTGGGACCTTTGGAGCACTGACATGTTAAATTTTCGGTCGATGTTTCGGAACAATGAAGTTCAGCATGGTAGACAAATTCGGACATTTTTTCGCCAGGACCTTCGGAACACTGGCATGTTAAACTTTTGGCCAGAGTTTTGGAGCACTAACGTTCAGCATCCAATACTTTAAATACACCAAAATACACGTGAAAATGCAGAATTTCAGCAGTTGTTAGTGCCGAAATTTTCATTTGACATGCTGGGAACAGTGTTTGACCTTCCCAAAACATTGCTCAAGCTTCCGGACACATTGCGTAATGTTTCGGAAACATTGCCTGACATTCCAGGAACATTGCTTGGCCTCCCAAAGAATCTACTTATCATCCGATACTTTTGATGTTCTGAAATACATGTCAAAATAAAAAAAATCGGTGGCTGTCAGTGCGAAAATACCTTTGGGAACATTTTGTGACCTTCCGGGGAATATGTGGACTCACTATCATCATACAATACTTTAAATTTATCAAAATACATGTGAAAATGAAGAATCTTGGCAGTTTTTACTGCCGAAATTCTTGCCTGACCTCCTGGGTACATTGTTTGACCTTCCAGAAACCTTGTTCAATTTCCCAGAAACATTGTTTGACCTTCCAGGAAAAGTTTTAGTCCAGCCTCAGTTTCAAAACAACTTTCAGCTCAGACAAATAATGCCAGACATCCAATGATTCTTGGCTTCAAAATGTTTGTCAGCTTCAAACAGATAGTTGTGCAGATCCAATGACTACATGATCACCGGTGTCCCTTGTATATTCTAAGATGGCTGTACTACAGTGAACCCCATTGAAAGCAGCAGGGAAATACTGACCTTGCATATTCCCATATTTCCATACTATAACAACAGCAGTGAACCCAGCCGAGATCATAAATTTCAAAACATTGGAGGGTAATACTGACCTTCATATCTCCACATGGCCAAACCACAATGCTGGCAGTGAACCCACACATATTTCACAAATGTAAAAGCATTGGAGTGTAATACTGACTTTGCATATTCATGCATCTGCCAGCATTGAACTTGGCCGAAATCATCATGGCAATCTGAAGTTAGAGGGTAACCCTAACCTTGCATATTTCTATATGGCCTGGTGCACATATTCTTTCATGGCGAAACCACAATATGTCGGTGAACCCGGCCCAAGTCATCTGAATTTGGAAACATCGGAGGGTAACCCTAACCTTGCAACTTCCTGCATGGCAATACCACAATGTGTTGGTGAACCCGGCCCAAATCATCATACATCGTAGGGTAACCCTAACCTTGCATATTCCTGCATGGTAACAGGGACCGATGAAAAATCCTTCAGCCCAACATACAATGTTACATTACTTAGCAATTTGGCCCAACCTTGACCATTAGGATATGCCTTTACATAGATATATACTGTTCACAATTGGGCCACACTATCCCAACTAGATGTAAAAGCATGCATTGGGCCCACCTACATTCAATAACGTACTTTTGTATTGGGCCCATTGGGGTGGCCCTATGGTCCATAGTACAATTGACCATGTGGAGTACTGTTAGTCTATAGTGTGACTTGTGAGTACTTGTGCATACTTGAACTTGCAATCAGCTTCATTGTATGGCAGAGTCCAATTCTGTCCAAAGGTAGACAGAGTTGAGAGCAGTGCATCACAATTCAGGAAGAAGGGTGGATGAAGCAGAAGTATTGAGCTCTTCCATCAATCAGTGTTCCAAGGCGTCAGAGCTCGAGAAATTCGCTGAGGCTATCAAAGTTGAACAAGTTCGGAGCTAGTGTTTGAAAGTCCGGTTCGGTCCGGTTTTTTCATGCCCAGGGGCGTTAACCGTAACCGTAACTGGTCTGCCTTTTCCCCAGAAGTCAAAAGACCAGACCGGACCACAAAAAGACCGCAGACCACGGTTTTTTGCGGTCTATAGACCGGTTTCGGTCTGCATCAGTTTTAACCGGTTTATGACCGGTCTTTAGGCCAATATTTTAAAATTATGAATCGGTAAATTTATTAACATCTCTAATAACTTCAAAACGAGCCCAAGAACGTTAAATTCCGTTAGGAATTGGTGCTTCTATAAAATAAGTCTGGTACATCTATTATTCCCAAAAGTCATTTACATTTTAATTCATATCTCTCTCGTTTTTTTACCAAATCGTACGTTCTTGGGTGCGTTTTAAAGGGTATTTAAGGGGCTACAAAAGACCGGTCCAAACCGGTCAAGACCAGTTCACGTTAACCGGTTTTTTTGCGGTCTTTACCTTTCAAAAATAAAAGACTGTAACCGCAGGTCCGGTCTTTTGCGGTCTTGGTCCGGTCTGGTTACGGTCTTTTTCCAGTCACGAGACCGGACTTCCAAACACTATTTGGAGCAGAAGCATTAGCTTTTTGTTTGCTCTCAAAGCCATCAACATTGATCGTAAACATCCTTGAAGGATCGAAGTTTTCCGAGATCCCAGTTGGATCCCAGGTACTAATCACTGTGATCAGCTGTCCTAGAATCATGGTGAAGTTTTATTGCCAGCAACTTGGAGTGTGCACGGTCGCGGGTGAAATCCGACCGAGGGCACAGGCTGCAGTGACTAGTGACTTGCTGCAGCCTGCAGCCCGCAGCCTGTGCCAAGACTGCTCCGTCTTGGCAATAGTAGGCTAACATGGGCATCTTGGTCGTCTCGGTCATCCATAAAACAAAAAATCCTCGTATCCGAATGAGCCAGACTCCGCCACCACAAGCAACTGTTACGTTGATTTTGTGAGTTAATCTTACATCGGAATGGGAAAGATCGGTGTAAGGTCAAGGGGGTAGTGGGACATGGATCCTGAACCAAGGGTTGGGGGGGGGTGTCCGGCCACAGGCCGAGAAAAAAAAAAGTGAACCCCATCAATTTCAAATTTTCATCGTCAGCGACGTTCCATGGGTGATGGATGAGATGTATCTGAAGCTGAAGCGCTGACGGTCCAAATCAATTGCAAATCTAGTGTCTTCTAGTGTAGCTACATACCGTCTATGTTGAGTCTCAAGTCTCAACACACCCTGATACACTCTGCATGCCACCCCAAGGGCTTCTCATGCTAGTCTACTCATAAGTAACTATCCAACAGCCTTCACGCTGACCTATAGCTAGTTGCAATTGGCAGTCACACCACTTTCGACGCTTCAGATTTTTACTCAGCACCATTATCCCCCCCTCCCAGCTCGCTATTACAATCTGGGTGACCATAACTGTGACGCAGCCAGCCGTGGTGCAATGTACGACATAATCAGATTTGGAGTCACCACTGCCATTAGGCCTAGTTTACTTGTTACATGTAAATTTTCTGAATTCAAAAAAAGAAAGAAAAAAAACATAGTATGGGAAAAACATACTATATTAGGAAGGTAGGTGGTGGGGGGGTGTCAAGCAGAACTCTGAAAAAAAAAAAATGAGTGTTGGTCTCTTTTCCACATTCCACCACCCCTTTGTGTAAGGTCGTCTGCATGTCTATAAGGTGAAAGAACTTTGAACACTCACTCCATACCAAAGTTCTCAATATGAAGTTTGCCCTCGCTTTCTCAACCGCTTTGATTGCTTTTGATATCCTTTGCTGAAGGTGCTCCTTCTGGAGTAGGACATTATATTTTTCAGTAGTTGAAACATTCTCAGAGCCAGGTCAGGTCAAACTCGGGAAAGAGCCCAATGCAGATGTAGAATATGACAATGGACAAGGTGGTCGTTATTGGGTTCAGGAAGCCAAGGTCTCTACCCGATTTTATGTTCTCCTGAACGGCGCACAAAGCTTACATTTGTTTTCCCAAGTTCGTTCCGCCTGAGGTTCCCATTGATCAGAAATACGGAGACGGCAAGAATAACACTGGTCATTTGTGAGGCGAAGGTTTGCAAATTTCTACGCTTCAGGAAAATCAAAGCTTACAAGTGTTATATTCCTTTCAAAACCTGAGGTTGGGGTTGATCAAAAGTATGCTGACGGGAAAAATGGCAGTATCTGGGTTCGCAAGGCTAAGGTTCGTCTAGTCCCCGTTGAAAACTAGACCTACTGATCACTTCTGTATTCTGAATAGTCAAAAGAAGTCAACCCTGACGTAGAGTATGCGAACGGGAAGCGTCCTGGAGGCGCTGTTTGGATCTGTGAAGCCAAGGTAAGTTCTTTCAACACTGAGGGGCAAACAAAATATTCATATGTTGAGTAGAAGCCTGTGAAAGAAGTCGATCCTGATACAGAATACACCAATGGGACAGGCCTTGGAGGCGCTGTCTGGGTCCGCAAACTCAAGGTAAATCTGTTTATTGAAAGGGGCTAGATGAGTCACTCACATGCTGCATAGAAGCCCGTCAAGGACGATGGCACAGGCCTCAAAGGCGCAGTCGGGGCTTGCAGAGTCAAGGTCAGCTTATTTGTGTATTGAAAAAGATTGGAGGTATCATTGATATCAACCTGTGAAGGAATTCAATCCTGATACCAAATATGCCGACGGAATAGGTCTCGGAGGCACTGTTTGGGTATGTGAGGCCAAGGTTTGTGTCAACTCTTCAGTAATTTCAACAAATTGATCACCCACCCTTTGTGATAGCTGAAGGACGTTAAAGCTGATGGGGAGGACGATGGTTTTGGTCTTGGAGGTAAGGTAAGGTGCCAACTTCCACTCTGGAGGATGTTTCTCACAATGGAGAATCAGTGATTGGGCAGAATGGAGAGCCCACCTACTCTGTGCATACACGGCAGACATGGACAGGCTTTTTCATTTCATCAATTAGTATGGGTAAAGACTTGACCTGATTCCGTTCAATTTTGTGTAACTTTTGCTGATTGATACTTTGATTGTACTTCTTCGTTGAGAGAAACAACTGGGATTTCAATCATCAAATAAGTTTTTTCAAAGAGTCCACAAGAAACGCACATTATGTTCAGATTTATATGCCCAAGACGAACACGGTTGGCCCAACATCAGGAAAAAATGGACTTGCAATATTGGGGTATGTAGACATGATAGTGTTGGTAGCACCATCGAGAGCCCCCTGATATATAGTTCATGGTAGAGGTGCTGACAAATACATATCACTACAAATATGTCTATAGTGCAGCACAGTTGTGCTGTAGCCTCACGTAGATTGATAGACTCAAATTCTCATAGTTGTACATAGCTCTATGTGATCTCTATTGTTCAAGGTAGTTTGAGAATTCCACTAAAAGCAGAGTTGGCTTATTCTACACATTCATATTATAGTGTGTTTATGGTTATGGTCCAAATCCTTTTGTAGTGTTTCAAGGTATCTCATCTATTCCATTTTGTAGTGTCGTGTATTCTATTCTATTTCGTAGATGTATGTATTCATTGTAGTCCCGTTTTAATGTCTGCATTGCGCGGGATTCGATCTCAAAAGCTCATGGTGTTACTAATACTCACCTTTCATTAGTTATCGAGAGTTACCACTACACCAGCGGATAATATCTTTACACTGAATGTTATGTTAGTATGATGGTCATTCACTCAGGTCGACCCATAAATGATCGACATTTACGTCGTCCTTGAAGTGGAGCTATGAATCGGGAAGGCCGCTGCGTAGGATGGTTCGAGATGGTAGGCCTCTAAAAATATCGATAAAGCTTGCCAAACCAAGTGTTTTGACATTGAATGTTGAACATTGAATGTCGGTGGCTTGGTGCGGCAACATTCGTTTGATGATAAACACGATGGTGAGACTGCCAAATGTGGTTGCTTGTTTGGAGCATACAAAGCGAACTTGCCGACTGGAGCGATGTCTTGGTTATTTTAGGTATTCCCACCCCCGCCGCCCGACAAATGACTCAGTAAAGGAGTGAATCTGACGAGGGCTTTAAAAGGCACCCAACTTGCCCTCACCACGAATCATGTCCACACTCGATCACGACCTTGCTGCTGTTCGCAATGCCATTTCTAAGAAACAGCCCTTCATCACTGGTACCCATCCTCTTACCGACAACTCTGGACTCTTCTTTTTTCGGACAGGAGGCGGTACAGGGTGAAACCCTTTCTCTATTCCTCTTGTCGAGTCGTCGTCCTGATTTTTGTCAACAGAGCACATTGTATAGACCTCGCCAACGCCGACGACGCGAGCCTTCAAGTTTTGCTAGAAGCGTGTCAGCCGGCTCCTTTCGGCATCGACAACAAAGATGTATTGGATGAAACCTATCGAAAAGCTTGGAAGATGGACAACTCCAATTTCGCGACGCGCCTTGACGTGGTTAATACCGGAATCTTGGATTGTATTCGCTCAATGCTTATGCAGGGAAACAAGAACAAGAAAATTCGGCCGGAAATGTACAAGTTGAATGTTTATGGTGAGTTCGATTCGGAACTTGATGATGAATGAGAGAATATACGGCGCATATATGAAGGTCCTGGCTCTTTCTTCAAAGCACACAAGGATACTCCCCGCGGCGAGAACATGTTCGGTTCACTCGTTGTTGTTTTCCCGACTCGCCACGAGGGAGGAGCCCTTCAACTCCGTCATAAGGGTCAAGAATGGACCTTTGATTCTGCAGCCATCACTTCCACGCAAGACGTCCCTTCAATTGCTTACGTCGCATTCTATGGCGACGTCGAACACGAAGTCTCCATGGTCACCTCTGGTTATCGCGTCACTTTGACTTACAACCTCTATTTTGACGACACCTCATCTAAGCCGGGTCCCATATATTCCTGGATGAAGGAAGACGAACTTGCACTCCGTACATCTCTATCCGCCCTTCTTGATCATCGCGATTTATTGCCCGATGGCGGATATCTCGGTTTCGGTCTCGAATTCATGTACCCCGTCGCCCGAGGGACTATCAGAGGGCTAATCAACTCCCTCAAAGGAAGCGACGCCATGATTAAACTCGTCCTGGAACAACTCAATCTCAAGCCCCAGGTCAAAATCATCTACGAGGATAACGAGGACGCATACCCTGCAGGTCACCATTATGGGGATGACCAGCCACCTCTCAAGAGGCCTCACATCATGCTGGACGACGAGGATGAACTTCCGGACTGGGAAACGGAGGAGCCTTTTCGGATTTCGATACCCGAAGGTGGACACGGAATCGTGATTTGCGGCGCGGATGAGGTTGGCGAATACTCCGACTACGGCCATGAGGTCCTTCGAGCTAAGAAGGTGTTATGGGTCACGCCACAAATGACGTTCACCAGCCTCAAGTCCCCTTACGTGGCTTATGGAAACGAGGCATCGCTTGGGTTCAGTTACGGAAATGTGTGTCTCGTTGCAGAGGTTCTGCCTTTGGGGCAGCGAGTGAAATGTACTACTTGAACAGCAACTTTGGTAGGATATGTAAGTTACAGTTGCGGCGAAAATAGGTGTGGATGATCTCCGACAATGGGGCACCAGAATGCCGGATCGGTAGTTAGTCCAGATCGAAGTCCCAAAAAAAAAAAAAGATTAAAGGCCTTGTAAATGTCAAAATTGTTGCAAAACTTCGTATTGACTCTATGTAATTTCTTACATCCAAATGGACACTGTCTGGTGCTAACATATGTACATCTCATGAATTGAGGAATCTATGGAACTTCTGGGGAATTATCATAACATTTTCAATGTAAATACAGCCTTACCTCGTCCTTTCCAACTATTCCACCTCCATACTTACCAGAGTAAGAGTCGTCCATTGAGGGCTCGAAAGACGAGCATTCAAGGTTTCTTCGGTACTGTGTGGGAACCTTGTGACTGTGGTCATGTGTTTCGCACAACACGCGTTCAAAACTCCACGTCAACTCCCGACCTTCCCATAGAAATATGGACATACATCTTCTCCTTTGCCTGCATGGACAACGGAATTACCGGGTGTGCTCTGCAACGTGTCTCCAAGTGTTTTCGTGAGTTATCAAAGTATTCCCGGTTCAACTCCGTCGGGTAGAAGTGATAGACAACAGGAGTCGTCGGCTTCACTGGAGGCCTGCCATCGTGTTCTGGTGACCGCTAGATATATTAGCACCGGTCCCTGGCGAAATTTTCACATCTAGTAATTATGATCAACTAGGGGTGAATATGCACTTTAACGAAGAAGAAAAACGCACCTCAGGCTCCGAAAAGGCGCGGTTGGGAGACGAATGTTGATAGAGAATCTCATGGATGACCTTCGGAATGAACTTCTGCATGACGGGTAGGTCGTCTTCTACGTATTCCAAAGAATCAATCCACTCGTGATTTTTCGATAAAGGACCCACAACTTGACGAAGTTTCTGCCTGTGTGCCTCGGGGGTGTATCCAACTATCAGCTTGTATGAGTCAGTCTATCATCAGACGTTTCCACTGGCATATATATCAGCGGTACACCTGAATGATGAATCTGAGGCCTGAGGATTATAAACTACCACAAACGTAGGAGTGTTCACCTCAGAGATTGCGGACTGACGTCGACACAACTTAATGGGGCACCTTTGACATGATAGAGATCAGGCAACTGAACGAACCGCAGTTGACTTGCCGAAGAGCCCACCCCGCATTCGATTCATGGGTAAATCGGCCTAGACGAGAACCATTGTAATGTTGAGATTAAATTCTGGTTTCCGGTAAGGAAACAACCTATGACGCAACTGTCGCAACCGTTACAATGGAACTAATGTCGAGTGTACCCTTGCGGCTCCAGGTTAGTGATATACTAGGCACTCAGGATTCGAAAAGGCTCACTCTGAGGCATTTTCTGGATGTTGTTTACGTATGTCTTATTTGACAGACTCCAAGGTCGTCATACAGATGGATTTGGAAGCAGGACGTTGAGGAGGAAGGTCGGGTGAAATGGAACTATCGGGGGCTCTGGACAAAAAGTGTAGCGAGCTTGAGCCTTGAAGCCTATTGCAATGTCGTAGTTGGAGGAGACAGATCAAGTGCTTGTCCAATATTTGCAACTTGTTTGGTCTCAAAGCCATCAACGCTGATCATAAATACATCCTTCAAGAAGTTGAGAGGAAGGGTTCCGAGGGCCCAGAGAAGCCCGAAAATTGCGCAACTGTCCTGAATGGCATCTGGGTATCAATGTAGTGGGCAAGTTTTGTTGTCGGAAGCTCGGAGACCTCGGGATGAAATTATTCGACCGATGGCGCAGCACTGGCAAGCTTGGCGACTCGGATGCGGATGACCCGGGGCATTTTGGTCATCTCGGTCGGTCGGTAAATCGTTGCAATGAGAAATACTTTCATTTTGGGTGTGCAAGATTCTGTTACCGCAAACCATTCTGTTCATTCTGTGAGTCGATTTAAGACATAATGGAGAGGCGGTGTGAGAACCTTTGCACACACATATAAGACCTTGGAAAAAAGACACTCATTCCATAACCCAAGCCTCAATATGAAGTTCACCCTCATCTTCTCAACTGCTTTCCTCGCTTCAATCTCCTTTGTCAATGGTGCCCCCGTCAAGGCCGCTGCCCCTGCCGTGATCGAAGTCGGTCATTATATTTTTTGACAACAAAAATATTCTCACCATAGTGTCAGGTCAAACTTGGGAAAGAGCTCGGCGTAGACCTTAAAGACGGCGCCGTCTTGGTCTGTGGACTCAAGGTGTGTTTGTTGGTAAATCTGACAAAAACTGAACAAAATATTCATCTCTTGCGTTGAAGTTTGGGAAGGACGTCAAAATTGATACAGACTTCAAAGTTGAAGGCCCCATTTCGGCCCGCGCGCTCAAGGTGAATTTGTTGGTATATCTTTAAAAAAAGAACAAAATATTCATTTTTTGCATTGAAGTTTGGGAAAATTGATACAGACTTCAAAGTTGAAGGCCCCGTTTCGGCCCGCGCGCTCAAGGTGAATTTGTTGGTATATCTTTAAAAAAACGAACAAAATATTCATTTTTTGCGTTGAAGTTTGGGAAAATTGATACAGACTTCAAAGTTGAAGGCCCCGTTTCGGCCTGCGCGCTCAAGGTGAATTTGTTCGTTCATCTGAAAGAGACTGAACAAAATATTCATATGTTGCGTGGAAGTTTGGAAAAGACGTCAAAGTCGATACAGACTTGAAAGTTGAACGCGCCGTCTTCGCCCGCGAACTTCTGACGGTGAGTTTATTTGTGCATCTGGAAAAAAACTGAAGAAGATATTCATGCATGCGCATTGTGTTGAAGCCTATCAAAGTTGATAAAGGCATCTTGTTACGCGGACTCCAGGTCAGTTTCTTTGTGCATCAAAAGAGGATGGTCGAATTACTGAGATTTGCATTGAAGCCCGTTAAAGACGTCAAACTCGATGATAAGTATGCTAGCGCCGTCTGGGCTCGAGAAATCAAGGTCAGTTTGTTTGCGGAACGAAAGAGGATGAACGAATTACTGACATGTTGCGTAAAAGCCTCTCAAGGAAGTCAATCCCGACACCGAGTATGCTGATGGAACAGGTCTTGGGGACGCTGTCTGGGTACGTGAGGCCATGATAAATTTCATCACTTTTAATTGATTTCAACGAATTGATCGCCCACCCTTTGTAATAGCTGAAGGATATCAAACCTGGTATGGATATTGTTGATGGTCTTTGACAGGTTCGCAATCTCAAGGTAAGGTGACAACCTCGACCGTTGGGAAGCCCGCTCATCGTAGAAAATCAGTGAATGCGCGGAAAGGAAAGCCCACATCCATGCACGCACGACAGCATAACCCCCCTTTAGTTTTGATTCGTTTCTATGGCTATAGACTTGGACATATTCTGTTGATTTGTAGAACTGTTTCTTGTGTCGATACTGATTTGTACGTCTTCGTCTGAGAGTGACAATCGTGATTCTGTTTACCAAATGAAGAGCCCGCGAAAAACGCACGTTGTATTCTGAGAATGTTGCATCATTATGCTGTGTGCCACCAAAGAACCGAGCATCAATCATTGCCTGCTTAATCGTCAGCAACGAACTCCCGAGAGACGCTTTATCGGTCCCTCAGAGCCCCGAAAACGTTGATCTGGAGTATCCTAAACCTAAGTTGACCAATTGTTCGGGTCTTCCGCACAAAAGGGTCAATTCCTCAACTTTCGCAGACGCCGATACAGCAAAGCATTCCAACATAACCTCCAAAGCTGCCGATTGAGAAAGTTAGCACAATGAATTGCCGCGTAAGGATGGGACGTATCATCAAACAAATCCTGCACAGAGGGCTTCAGCAACGGAAACAGGAGGCCCCGGGAAGCTCACGCCATTTCTTGTCTGCAAAAAATCGCCAAAACAGACCTGGGTCAGCACGTGATATTCCCTAAAATGGAAGCTTCCCGTAAATTTATTTTTTGACGCCGCTAGACCGTCCAAAGACAGCCGTTTCCTTACAGATGAAGCCCAGTGCTTCCCTCTCTTTGTTACCAGCCGCCTTCAGTGAGATGGATGGGACTGCAAAATCTGCTCAGTTGTACCCTCAAATCCGCTATTTGTGGACAAACCTACCATCGAAATCGCCTCAAATCCGCTATTCTGGGACAAAGATAGGCCAAATTTTGGGCCCTCAAATCCGCTATTTTTGGACAAGAAATGGCCAGAGCTTCCCGGGGCCTGAAACAGGTCCAGCGTCGGCCTCTATTGGGACATCCTACGATCTGAGGCCGCGATCATACCACCACCTAATGAGAGACGTGTTCGGTACCATGTTCAGAGAATCAAATGAGTTTACTGACTTGATCAATTTATTCAATGAGTCGCTTTGTTCTTGCAGATCTGGATTCCTGTGGATGCTTAAAGATAGCTGATTGGGCGGGGACTCAGTCGTCGGATGTGAAGAGGATGCTCACACAAAGCTCTCGGCCCAGAAGGGGCAGCTGCGCGTGGCGAGACAATTCCAGACACTCGCAGAGATGCACAAGCTGGGCCACCATCGTTGAACTGACACATTTAGGACAGACTCGAAGGGATGTGATTGTACAGTAGATATTCTCACAATGCATATACTCGTAATGCATAAATCTCATAATGCATGACATTTTCAGGGGACCAACTTGGTACGCGGGGATTTATGCATGGAACGTCATATCGAATAATGCATATCATATTTTGGCATTATGCATTACCAGATCTACAGATTTACCGGGTATTTACCTGTTCACCTCATTGTACCTGAGTTTTTTAGGACCAAAGTCTACCCTAATATACCCTGCCATGAATACACTGCTCGAGAGTAGTATCCAATTTTGCCAACACTTTTCTATCATTCTATGCCAGCTGCTGAGGAGAAGAAGTGGAAACCTCGAGACGGGCACAAGCCCTATGCACCTCGCGGAGGGAATGGAGCTGTGCGAGCATTTGGTGTGTCATCCACTCAGAGGCTCACGGCGTGTCAACACTGCTTTTGCAACAACAATTGCGCAAATTGAGGGCTCATCTTCATGTTGTTCAAGTGAAATCAGCCTGACAAACTACTCTCAACTCTTTTTTCAGTAGTAACCTCTCTCCCATGGATGTCGATAGCCTGTAAATATCCAGTCTTTCCAGTTTTCGTCTCACTACATTATAGTACATAAAGGACATTTCGAAGCATGACATTTTTTGGCTGAGGTCACAAATAGTCACATTTTGTGACATATTTCATCTTGCATAAATCTCACAATGCATAGAAAAAGTCGGGGACCGGCATTATGCATTGTGAGAATATCTACTGTATTTGAATGAAAGAAATAGAGATGTAGATTAGATTAACGTCCGTGGCGAGAGAGCTACCACCAACGCCCCGTTCACCGCACCATCCCCCTTAACAGACAACCACCTCCCAAACCTATGTTCTTGCCCCATTCCCGCTACGAGCATGATTGGATCCACTTTAGGTCTCCTTCCATTTTTTTTACCATCTGCACCCGTCCATGAGGCAGCTTCAATGGTTCCTCGTGGAGGCGTGATGAGCTGCAAAGAGTTAACGACACCTGGGGCCGGAATGGTCCCGACAAGAGAGAATGATTTGAGTTTTGCGTCGAGCTTCCATAACCGCACATCGCCATCCCATGATCCTGAAAGTTGAAGATTAGATTGTAAGATGGGCGGATTTCGAAATAGGACATTACCTGACGCTATAATGTCCGAATATCGCAGACTTGCAAGCGCGGTGACCCATCGTGGTGTTTGAATGAGACCTTCGGTACTTGAATGAGTTTCATGGAAACCATGAGCGATAGCCTGAGTGAAGACGGGCTTCTTTTTCAGAGTTGTCCACAAACAAATGGACCTGAAGAAAAAGACATCAGCGATCTCGACTAATCAGCGAAGAAAGAATACACACCCACTGTCACCACCACTGATGAAGGTCGTCTCATCGATCATGGCAACACACTGGAGGCTCCCCTCGACGAACTTCTTTTCCCGCTCCTTTCCCTTTGATCGTGACACTGGGTCCATGCCGTCCTCATCCTCATCATCACCTTCGTCGTCACCTCTCAAACCACCCTCCAAAACTTCCCTCACCCGACTGCGGCCACCACCCCGAAACACGAGTTGTGTTTCGTCAACAATCTTCCAGTATCTTGCAGTTTTGTCACGGCCGCCTACCGTGATACAAGTCTCCCCACGAAGCGCATCGAGCCCCAATACGTGATCTTGGTGCCCAAATAGTGTTTCCACATAACCCATAACGGACGGGGTAAGATCGTATACTTTGACCGTACGATCAAAGGAACTTGAGTAAAGTTGATTCGTTCCTTTCCGAAAAGCAAGATTCTGAAGACGCAGCCGTTAGTGCAATTAATATATAGCCCGAGATAAAAAGAAACACACTGATATAGTATCCTTATGTCCAAAATGTCCGGAAAAGCCTTTAATCCACTCAGCTTTCTCCGTATCCCATACTCCCAACCTCCGATCCTTCCCCGCACTAGCCAGGAGCTTTCCATCCCCACTGAGTGCCAACGAAAGCACCTCGTCTGTATGGCCCTTCATCTCAGCGTCCGAAGGTGCCTTCCCCTTGCCTTTTCCCTTTACATCAGCAGTGGGTCGGACCTTGTAGAAAGTCGAGACCTTTTTCCCCGTAGAAAGGTCCCATTTAATGACAGACCCCTCCTTGCCTGCGGTGAACATAAATTTCCCGGACTCTGAGGCGACGGCGGATGTTACGGAGAACCGGTGCCCCCGCGTGCGGAGGACAGCCGTTGGTGGTTGGGTAAAATCAAACTGGAGTGAAGCATGGTGAGAGAAGGTCGCGTGTAATGGGAGGCGAATCGTACAGAGTCTGCGATGAATAGATGAACTTTCCCAGAATGTTCCATCACATCCTGCTTCAGCCTCGCGGAGATGAGCTCCTTGTCAACTTGAGCAGCGTCAAACTCGCCCTCAGCTAATCCGTGGAGTCAGAAGAAGCGCATCCAAAAGCACACAATTGAATATCTCACCCAGTCCCATCTTAACGGTCTCCAGGTGCAATTTTGCCAACCGTAACCGCTTCTCAGCGGGCGTCTCATCCTCGTCCTCCTCCCCACTAACATGATCGTCCAAGTCAACATCAGCCCTCAAGTCCATATCGTCAATATCTCCCTCTCCTTCATCCGTTTTGTCTGACAGTTCTTCGTCCGCAGCCCGACCATGGGACTTGGAGGTCTTCTGGACGCCGTTCGGCTTGCCTCCATGTTTCCTCGTCGTGTCCCGCGAAGTGTTAGAGCCTTTGCGGGCGAATTTTTTCCCATGCGTAGGTGGGCCCCCAGTAGAATCGGCGCGCTTCCTTTTGCGCGGTTTGGAGGAGGCGAAGAAGAAATCGGGCATGGGGAGGTTGCGATAGTGGACTTTGCACAACCAAAAAAAATTGGTGCTTGTTTGGATCGTTGTTTGATGTGGATCGTGTCGGTAAGCAGATGCAAGCATCCAATTGTTCAGGAAACTGTGTTTCTTTTCAGGATTTCCTCATGACATACCATCTTTCCATGGAGTACGACTAAGTAGGGTGTTGTTGCTTCAGTTCTCATTATCCAGTAAAAAATTACGACGTAGTGATGCAAAATGGTGATGAGGAAACACAAATCTAGCCATATATAACTGCCAAAAACCATACAACTACACAAGATGACGCCCATACAGGACGATAGGCGTGCTCAATCAAACAATTGCAAGCAACGAAATGATAATGCGTGATGCTCAACATATATTCATACTATCCAAAGTCGGATCATATCGACCATCATACGATCCTTCACTACTACCCGGGTTGCTCGCAGCATATGAGAGCTGATTTGAGGGAGCAACCGCTCTTCCCCTACTGCCAGGGATGGGTGAAACGCTGGTGGAAGAGGACGTCGGGCCTGTGTGAATCAAAGGGGGCCGAACGTTCAGCTGCGGGGCTGACCGTACACCTTCTACATTCCCAAACACAGATGGCCCTTGGATGCGCCCGCTAGGCCTGTAAGGCACGCTCCCTGGCATAGAAGAGCGATCAAGGGAACCCTGTTGGCTCGATTGAGACGACGTCGAAGGTGAACGACTGCGCGATTGGTCGGCCATCATGTAGTAGCTGTTGTTAAGCAAGGAACCTGGAGGGAAGAGGGCGCGATCGTTATACGGAGCAGAAGAACTAGCGCTTTGCCTCCTTTTAGACAAACAAGGGGATGTTCGCTCCATAGATGTAGCAAACACGTCTGGAGCAGAGGGAAAGGAATCCTGGGATTCACATGACTCGCAGTCGCATTGGCCTGGGGGGCAGATGCACCGGGTGACACAACAGTCAGGTTGAGAGAACAATTGTGCGCTAGATGAGTCAGGTATGGGGGATAGTCTGTTGTCCCATGATTGCTGGTCAAAGGACTGCGTCGCATAATTATCAAATGCAGGAGCAGTTGTGGAGTTGGAAGAGATTTGGCGAAGCCATTCATCGATAGAGTCTGTTTGATTTGGTATTGATAAAGCCGTATCGGCGGGCAAGAAGGGTGGAAGAGATAGAATAGTGCAATCGAGACAGGCTGCACAGGCTCCGGGATTGGTGCAGGACGAAAAGGCGGTCGAGGATGGGGCGGTAGCAGCACCATTGTGATGGAAGCAGCCAGGACATTGGCAACCGTCACCACAACCACACATGGAAGGGAACGTATCGTTAACCTCCGTGTTTGGTGGGACCCATTGGGCGCCGTTCGATGCAGGCATCACCGGGTAGTGATCGCTGAACGTCTGTTCGTTGACAGGGTATGAAGATGTAGATGGTTCAGGCGAGATGGGGTAAGACTGGGGTTGTACGAGGTACAGGTGGCTCATACCGTACGCACGCCCGTACGGGCTAAAGACGTTGTCATGATGGCGGCTAGTGTGGTGTCCCCGAGGTGTGCTGGTCGATGGGTTGTGGACAGGCCCACCTACGGGAGTCCCAGCAGGGGGGCGGGGCAGAACAGGCCGAAGCTCAGCGATACGAGCCATGATCTGAGAGGACGTTCTCGACGGGTGGCGGGGAGGCATATAGCCATCCGCGGGAGAAGCCTGCTGGCCATCGGATACAGAGCGGTTCCGATTTCTAGATGGAGCCTGCCTGGGTGTGCAACACTGACAATCGCCGCCTGCTTTGCACATGCAGCTACTTCCCAACCCTATGGTTCGATCAGCATGCTAGCGAAAGGGGAAAAGGTCGCATAGCAGAAGCTGCATACCACCATGGTCAGAGTCAGAAGATGCTCCGTCCGCAGAGTTCTGAATCGCAACCGACGTTTCCAAGGCTTCAGGCAAGCCGTGCGGAAACGCGGCGCTCTCAAATCCCGGCTTAGTACCTGGTCAGTGAAAAATATGCAATGCAACCTTATCCATGAGCTGACCGTAGATCAGAATAAATAGAGGTGACACACACCTTTGTTTGTAGGCGCCGAGGAAGACGAAGGTTGAGAATTGTTGTATGCTTTAGATTCACAGGAACATTTGACGTGGACTTGTTTTGTTTTGCGAAGCTCTCGACAGTGCTCACACTGCGTCACTGGGCGTCCTTTCTTTTTAATTTCAAAAAGAGGGCGATCGCTGTGTTTGCATGCAGATGACCGATGGCCTTTAATGCAGGTCTCGCTGTAGAGATCGATGAGTACAACGGCATGGACGACAAAGTGAACGACCCGGACCATGCGTATTTTTTGCTGCTGATAATCTGCGACATGGTCAGACATCGGTAGGGGTGTCGTAAAAGATCTATACGCACCATTGTGAGAATGAGGCGACGCTGGCGAAAAACGCCCGCCAGCGACAAGCGCAGACTGTGTTATTGAGAAGAAAGAAAGCTGGGGGCGAGTAGGTTGTATTTAATCGCCATGTATGTGGTGGGTGGGATGTGTACTAGCGTTGACAGGCCCGATCTTCCTTAAAGACGCGCACAGACCATGCACTGGTTTCATCACAATATAAATAAACACGAGCAAGCATGTTGTCACTTGTGTGACAATCTTACCCCTTCCATCGCGAAGTTTCTTTTCATTCACCTACGCCCTGTGAACTGAAAAGAACTTTTGCCCCTATACTAGATCGCCACTTTACGGATATGAACGAAGGAGCACACGCCTCTAGCTGCCTCTAGCCTTTGTCTATAAGCCAAAGCTTCATGCACACGACGACTACCTGGAAGCTAATGCTGCTATCCGATGCAGGTGAGCACCGATAACCGGCCAACGTTCACCATTTAAATCCACTTCTACATCATGTATACATACGACCTTCCTAGACTTTTCACATCAAGTCCTGTCTTGAGGGATTTCCGCCACAGGTCCGCCTTTCCGCTGCCCAAAAAAATCTTTATTTGCGACTGTTCCTCTTTGTCTGCTTGCACGCTGCTGGCTGGCTCTCTTCTCCCTTTGGGCACTTGACACAGCCTTCGCTGTTTCCCAACAGTGCGACGATTACAAATGATCGAGTTGTTATAGGAAGACAGCACTACAATGGGAATACTTAGGCGACTCGTTTCTGTCTTCAGATCTTCTTCCTGCCCATCACCTGCTCTCTCGGTACACATGCTGTGGCGCGTTCAGATAAGTCCTCTTCGCCATCTTCGCCTAAGTTAGTGGATCCGTCGACGAACTGTACCCGATACCACTTTCGTCCTTACAACAGCTTGCCCCTCTTACAGCACTCCCGCGAAGCACTGAACAGTGATTGATCAAGCGTCTAATGACATCGCCATCCAGACCCCCATCGCCATCTTACGATATGTACAAGAATTTTGGCGTGCGCGCGGTGACCCGACACTTTGTATGATTACAAGAGGACACCAAGCCCAGGGTTGCACCAGGAGGACAAGGCCTCGCTGAGGGATTTCCGCTTTTGACATGGCCTGGTTATGTTTCCATCTCCCATTCCACAATGTTCGGAACGAAGTGGCTATCTCTCACGCAATAAGATACGCCACTTGCGAGTGACGACCACGGGTTCAGCGTCATGACATCAAATTCATAAGAGACTATACAACATATTCTCTCGAGCTGGGAATCTTGCCTAGCGCCTGCTGCGCTGAGCGTTATCGCACAGACACCGTCGCCATGTTTTCCCTTGGCTACATAGTCAGGTGGCCTGACCCTATTTCCCCGGATTTTGAGAGCGATGACGTCGACAGGTCTTGAGGTCTGTACCTATTTATAGATTGATTGGTCTATATATAAACGCATCACCGTATTTAGTGTCATGAATTTAAACAACGAATCATTGGACGTTTGCGGAGAGATTTGAGAACCGGCTGCAACCAAATCGATAAGCTGCTTGTTAACCCACTGCCGTCGTCGCTTGGTGGTTTAGAAAGACGGAGAATTTTTTCTTGTGCTGACCAGTGATTAGACCTCTTCATCCTTGGAAATAAAAATGCAGGTAGAACCTAAGCGCCGACTGAAAAAACCGAACATGTTTTCTTATTATCAAAAAGTCACGTTCACCCCAAGCCTCCAACTCGGTACGAACTGCCGTTAACCAATTCTAAAAATTCCAAGAGCACTAAAGCTCAACCAACTCAAACTCCCTTCAGCATGCAGGGATGGGTGCACTCCAGGAAATATAGTGGCCAAACGCCATTGCGACGTAGTACCCATTAGTGAGCTTAGCCCAACCACTACAAAATTAAACTCAACACCTCACAAAGAAGAAAAAACCACAACATTATACGCACGCGTCTCCGTCAACGACGGTAGTATCCGTCCTAGTATAACAGTTGATGGAAATCTTGGTTCCCTTCGCATACTGTCCGATAGCGGCGCAGCTCGTCCTGGGGCAGGTGCGGTACCTGAGCCCATCAACAACGACGGTGCCCGAAACGGCGCGTTTCTCAAGCGCGCGTATGTCGAGGTCGAATTCGGCCGGTGGGTTGTAGACGGTCGGCTCGGCGTCAGAGACGGCGTCGGCAATAGGGTTCGGCGCGGGAGTCGCAGCGACCTGGGAGATGGCGAGAGCGATAAGAGGGAGAATAGAGAACTTCATAGTGGTGCGTTGAGTATTGGGTCGAAGCGAGAGAGAACTTGCTTGTACTAAAACCTAGCCATGGCTTTCCCGTATTTTATAGGTTTCAACTCTGACTATGATTTCGACGCACCGCAGCCGACTTTTACTACAATGGGTAGTCAGAAGTGATACACATCTGGCTCCATGCGTACCAAGAACATAACATAACGCGACCCAGCTACGCACACCCCATTTTTCCTTTGTTTAAGGGACCAAAATTCAGAGGAAGAATTTCGGACCATCGCAGTGGTTCTTCGAAAGTGATAGGTATCATCTTGGCACTCCACGCAGTCTTTTGTCGCTGATTTCTCGCCGATGAAAAGCCTCGCGTTTTCACGCTGAGAGCCTCGTTCTGATGATTCTGATTTCTACCGGAGCGCCATGTGAATTTTTATTGCGAATCTCTGCGGTTGGTGGAACCATTCCACGGCCTACCCGCATTTTTGATTACTCCCGGATGACGTCTCATGTGGCCAGTTATTTTGTTTTGTGAAAGAACTGAGAAGAACTGCAAGCTTGCGACGCCAAGAAATCGTCTGGGAAAATTCCCCTCCAACGTTAACGTTCACGGTCTCCGTGCACTGCATACAGACCAGTAGATAATTTATTTGAGTTGTTGTCAAACTTATCTTGCGGCATTCAAGCGTCTTGGCACAAGGTCTTTTTTAAAAAATCAAAAGCTGGTCTACATCTATCTGATCTCGCTACCCCAAGCCTCGACATGTTGAAATCAACTCAGCAAGCGCGTGCGATCAAGGCAAGGTGGGGAATAATATTCCGGTTGTCTCTGTGGGTGACAGAGGCAAACGGATGGGTAACTACAATACAAGTTCTCCTATATATACTGTAGACTACGAAATATAAGGGGATAAATGCAAAACACCCCTAAGGATGCACGAAAACAATCAATGGAAGGATTGGACCTGAAATACAACTGAAATACAAAGATCGGGCACATTGCGCATGCTCGCACAGCTCCCGAAATTCCAACACGACATCAGCTTCATAAGTAGAAATGGAGGGACCTTCCGCGTACGAGAATAAAGAACTCTGACTTGGAGCGCGACTCGGACGAAATCTAAACAGCGCTGCCAGTGGCAATCCAAAAAGGTGAGATCCCCCAGGTACAGCAAAGTACACAGATGTCACAAAGCGGTAAGGACCATCTTTTAATACATTGCACTATGTATTAATCCTTTTGAAGTGATAATAGCTCTGCGCTGTGCACTAGTTGGACTGCTACAATGAAGGAGGCTGTTACAGCCGTTTGCATAATTCCGTGAACGCCGAAAATTCTTTTTTTGGGCGTGACGTGACTTACCTGCTGTATGTGTCCTTGTGACCGTTTCTCGCAAGTCACGCTTTCTCCCAAAATACTGATGACCCACCCCTCTTGCACCTGCCATGCGGCGTTTGTCATTTCAATCGATAACTTTCCGGCGGTCATTCTCCTCTTCTTCACCAATGCGCGATCTTACCATCGACACCCTCAACCCCGCTTTTCTCAAAGTCGAGTATGCCGTACGTGGCGAGCTCGCCATCAAGGCAGAGGCACTTCGCGAACAACTCAAGGAGCCTGCCCATCGGCTTCCCTTTGATAAGGTCATCTCTTCCAATATTGGAAATCCGCAGCAGAAGGGGTTGGATCAACCACCTATCACCTTTACGCGCCAGGTATGTCTGGATCAAAAGTGCTTGTCGGACGTGCGGTGTGCAGCGGTACGCTAGAGGGGTCATGTCTACTCATGATCACATTCGTGTCCTTCACCATGATCTTTGCGTTATTGTGGCTCCGTATTGCCAGCTTCGGCCGAAGGGTACAATCCGACGCTTTTTATAGCAACACATCGGTTATCATCCCACGGCTGCTTCTTCAACCTCTTTCCGTTTCCTGATCTCCTTCGACTTTATCCGAACTGATCGTATTTCCGATGCTAGGTTGCTGCGTTAATGGAATGGCCAGCCCTCGCTGACCTCGCGCCAGACGCGTTCCCCAAAGACGTTATCGCACGTGCAAAGGAATTGCGAGATGAGATTGGTTCGATCGGCGCGTACTCCCAAAGCCAGGGTGTCCCCTTCATTCGCAAGAGCGTTGCCAAATTTATTCAAGGTAAGTTTCCCTCCTTTCCCGGTTGGAGTGTCTATTCACCCCCATCTCCAGATCGAGATGGCTTCCCCTCAGACCCGAACGACATATTCCTTACCGGGGGAGCATCAGCCGGCGTATCACTTCTGATATCCATGCTCATCTCATCTCCAACCTCCGGCATCCTAATTCCCATTCCTCAGTATCCCTTGTACACGGCAACCCTCGCACAAAACGCAGGCGTCGGCATACCCTACTACCTCGACGAGTCCTCAGGATGGTCCACCTCCGTCGCCTCCATCGAAGCCGCGATCGAGAAATCACGTAAAGACGGCATCGTACCCAAAGCCCTGGTCATCATCAACCCCGGCAACCCAACCGGCGCCCTTCTAGACGAAGCAACCCAAATCGCCCTCGTCAAGCTGTGTGAAGAACACTCCCTCGTCATACTCGCAGACGAAGTCTACCAAGCCAATCTCCATCAACGCCAAACACACACATTCACCTCATTCAAAAAGGTCGTGCGGCAGACACAGTCCCCCGTTCCCCTCGTCTCCTTCCATTCTATCTCCAAAGGCGTCTCGGGCGAATGCGGTCGTCGAGGCGGGTATTTCGAGTGCACGAACTTTTCAAAAGAGGTCGTCGCCCTCATCTACAAGATGGTTTCCGTAAGTTTGTGCCCACCGCTCCAGGGGCAAATCGGTGTAGACTCAATGGTGCGCCCACCTAAAGAGGGCGAGGAGAGTTACCCACTATGGAAGAAGGAGACGGACACGATCCATCAGGCGTTGGCGTCACGCACGAAGATCATGTCTGAGCGGTTGAACGCGCTTCCTGGCGTGTCTTGTGTTGATTCCCCTGGGGCTCTATACTTGTTCCCACAGATCAAGCTGTCGGACAAGGCGATCGATGCGGCCAAGGAGGCCGGGAAGGAACCCGACATATTTTATGCACTCGGGCTGTTGGATGAGACTGGGATATGTGTTGTTGCGGGCAGTGGGTTTGGGCAGAAGGAAGGCGAGTGGCATTACCGGTTGACGTGTTTGTGTCCCGGTGTAGAAGAGTATGTGGGCAAATTAGAAAAGTTCCATCAGGGATGGGTGGAGAAGTACGGTAGGGAGTGAGTCTAGCTCTGGCCTTTGTAGATCTACTGTCAGTTGTACATTTTGTATATATTATTTGGAAGGAATAAGAATGCTCCATGTGGATGAACTCTTCACCCCATTGTGGGGACCCGTTTCCACCGAGATTATACAGCACAAAAGCTTGCCAGCATAGGGATGCAAAGAAAACAATGCAAAATGATTTCCTTCTAGCCGACTTGAACGACTGACCTCGTCATATCATCTTCTACTAGTGACGCGCTCTACCAACTGAGCTAAGAAGGACTTGCTCAGTATTTCTTAGTAAGTCATAACACACAAGTCCGAGACTAAAGTGAACGAAATGACAACTCAAGTGTTACTGCTTGCAACCTGTATGATCGTCGCCATTTTTGTACCCCACCGTTCCGCTTCGAGAGCCTGAGGAGCAGAGGGCTTTCCATACCGAGAGACATTCTCCTCAAAAGGCGATTTTTGAAGAAGAACGGAAAAGTTGGACGGAGAAGTCGACAAGAACAGCTTGAAGAACCCAATGTCTTTGGTATCACCTTCTCTGAACATAAATTCCCATGGAGGGACCCCGCCGTCGCCGTACCCAATAGAGAGTTGGGACTTGCGAGGGAGGGGGGCGTCGGTGCGGGTTGTGAGCGTTCCGGCGCCAGCCCCAAATGCGGGAGTGAACCATTCAACTTTGATGCATCTGTCAGTCACACAATATGCTTGGAAGGGCTGTGATGCTCACTGATCGAAAGATCCGAGGGGTCAAAGTAGAAGAGGTACGGATAAAGAGGTAAATCTGTTTGATTATATATGGTCATGCCCAAGCGGGTTTCAGGATGAGATTCATCAACGGTAATAGTGGCGGGCTCCTCGTCGATGAGGTTTTGCCCGATTGGGGTCATAACGATGTCATAGTCCTGAGTAAGGCTCTCGCGTAGGTATTTGAGCTCCATCCATACGTTCCGGAAATCATCATCGCCTTGCCTAGTAAGATGGTAATAGAAGTGCCGCGAGCATCGGACAACCTCTCGGATGGAGTGAAAGTCATCAACATCGACGGAACCAGCGAGACGGGAGCCAATGTGCGTGTTTACCCATTTGTCGTTACGATCAACGGACACTTTTTTGTCCACGACAGATAGCACGATATCTGCATCAGCAGCCTTGTCCGTGATCGAAAGATTGAGAGTTTGCCTATACTCCGGCAAGAAGATGGATTCGACCCAAGCCTTGTCCTCGCCGTACACGGTAATCTTCGAATCAGACACCTGCTCTGTAAGCCGGGAGTAGAATAACCGGGGATGCTTGAAGCTCGAAGCCCCTTCAGGTAAGGCGAGATCTGTGGTAAAGGCGTCGACGGAACGAGCGATCAGGGTGCCCAGAGACGGGTTTGTGTGTGTCGCATCTTCAATGAGGTTGTTCGCATGAGCGGAGAACTTGCAACCGACGGTTAAACCTTGCGCGGCACCAGCTTGCAGGGTAATAGTGCCGTCTTTCTCAGCTTTGGTCAAGATGAAAGAAGCGTCTGCCCCCAATGCCCTGCTATTGAACAGTCGCCTGTTAACGTGTTGACCTTCGCAGTGCGGTGTTTGCCTGTTCAATTTGCCGTCGTCAGTTGAGAGACAAGTTTGTTTGAAGACGGGGGATACAAACCAAATTGGCATCTTCAAGTTGTGCATCAACGAAGTATATGTCAGATTCTCAACGTCTCTCTTCTCCAACAACTTGAGCAGACTTTGTGTGAAAAGGCCGTGGCCCGATTTTGGATCCTCCCAAGCAGACTGGTCACGTCCACAAGCGGCAAGGAAAACATGGGAGGCACGGAACTTTCCAGAGAACCCTTCCGCAACGCCAACGCCCCGGCTACCAGTCTCGCGAGACCAAATGCCTTTATCGCAGTTCGCGGACAAAGGGGGAGGATTCAGGATCTGACGGGCGACGTAATCGGCCTCGCCACGGTTGATCCCCGCTGAGCTGCAGCAATCGAGAATGAGGGTCTTTGAGATGGATACTGAGCAAACCAAAGGGGGCTGGAGAAAGCAAAATGACATACGATATTATCGCCCCGGATATCAGACAGATGGTTAAGCAACACTGAGATAGTCCGATCAGGAATGCCTTGTATCACTCCCTCGACGCCATCCTTATCCGTTGCCGGGACCCCAATGTCATGTGGGCAGATCATCTCGATTTGATCTTCGCTCGCAGACCAGTCTTCCCACTCCAAAGGTTTCTCAACTCGAGCGCCATGACCTGCGTAGTAAATGATCAGAGGAACGTCGCGGGGCTGGCCAGCAGCGATGTCCCGCAGAGCAGCAAATCCGTCGATGATCTTGGCACGTGTGGCCTGCTCATCGCGTAGGCTGATAATGTGCGACTTGGGGACGTTTAGCCGCTCTACCAGGAATCGTTCAAATGAATTCGCATCCCCGACGGCTGCTTTGAGATCTTGAAACTCGTCAGATGCATATTTGTTGATGCCAATAATGAGGCTGAAGATCGGGGTCTTTCTCTCTATTCTGAGCTGGAGTCAGAAGGTCTCTAGCGCGAGGAGCTTGAGATCACTCACGAAGTTGGAGATAATGGGGAGGTTGGAGAAACAGGAACGCTAATAGGTGAATATTAGAATCACATTACTCGGTTCAACCAAACGACGTACTCGATGTCATCCAGCTTTGGAATTGAGGCCTGCATACTTCAAATGATAGAACGAAGCGGTTTGAGGATGAGTTAAGGGACACATACCGATGCAAGGTGATAACGGACGAAGTTGGCTTCTGATTGACGCCGTTGATTGCGTGACGAACTGTGTAATCCTGTAGTTAGGATTCCACAGGAATCATATCTTACTGCCATTAGCACCGCTCGTTGAGAGTGATTGAGTATCAAAACTTGTGAAACGCCATATCTTCTCCTGAAACCTATAAGCATCTGTAGACCACCAAAAGGATAAAATCATAAAGACGTCAAATAAGATATTGCATTAGGCGAATCTCCCTCGGTCAACTTTTACAGGGAGAGGGTAAAAGGTGGAGTATAGAGGGGCCATCCGTTCGTGAGGATTGAGCTTGAGGGAGGATCAAGCCCTTGGAGATTCCCAGTAAGAGGTTCCACCGTAGGACCATTTTTGCGTCTCTAGGTTGTCTGTGATAGAGATATATTTCGGTACAGTTGCCATTGGCTGAGAGCTGCAGAGAGCAACGCAGGGTGTGCTGACGTCGATGGCGGGAAAGCGCTGTGCGTGCAGTTACTTGTTACACACGGTTGATCAAACGCGTTTTCGTCTCTCTCACTGCCCTCCCAACCTCAATTACGCACACCAAGTGCATGCATCGCTGCCTACAGATCCAGGAGCTTCTCTCAATCATCTTCCGATATGTCCGCACCCGAGAAACGCTAGCACGACTCGCGAGGACGTGCACAGAGTTTCGAGATCCAGCCTTGAACGTGATTTGGCACACTCAAAGTACTCTCCTCCCTTTATTCAAATGTCTTCCGCGGGACGCCTGGGTCATGAAAAACAAAAAATTTGTGAGCAACAATCTTGAAATCAAGAACAGTCCCATTTTTGAACATGCTCTTAATTCAGCGTATCACCAGGAAGCTTACCGCGCCTGACTTTGAAAGAATCTATTTCTATCGTCATAGAGTCAAAGTTTTTCGTCAGAATGGCTACTCGCCTCCTGCGGATCTTGAAGATCAAGTCCTAGCCGTTATCTGGCCGCGAAAACCGTCTCCAGGTCCTCTTCTGTGCAATGTGTCGGAAGCTGAATTGAATGGCAACAGTTTCAACGGTCTTGCCATTTATGCTCGCCTCATAATCAGCCCCTGTATCAGGAAGTTAAAAGTGATACTTCCGTTAAACTCGTTTGCGTGGTCAAATGTGATTGCCATGCTGAGGAAAGCTGCACCATTGGATCTCTCAAGTTTTATGGTGTTTGGGAGGGCTCGCGGTTCACCATGTTTGGAGTCTGAGTCATTGGAACTCTTGTCGACTCTTCACAGTGTTAGGACACTGGCCATCACTGAAATATTCCTCACATGCCATGCCATAAACATGATTGGCACACTCCCTGCGCTAGAAGATCTCAGGCTTTCGATTACCGAACAGCAGATGCAGCTTTACAGTCCGCCCAATGGGAACAACTTCCCGCTCCTCACTCGCCTGGAGATCTGCTCAGATACTATGAATGCCTGTCAATTGCTGCTGATGAAAATACAGTTAAGGACGCTGCGGTCCTTGAAAGTTGAACAAACCGGGGTCGTCCACTGGCACGTGAGAAGGTTCTTTGAAACTCTCCATGCATGCAACCTAGTGCCAATGTTGGAAAGCTTAATCCTACACAATTTTCTCGCCCAGTCTTTCGTGATAGATGCTAGCACGTTTGAAGGCCTGGATTCCTACAAGCATTTGCGCGAACTGTCGATCTCTCCGACTCGCGTTGAGCTGGATGATAACCATCTCATGCAACTTGCCAAGGCATTGCCTCATTTGCATCTACTCATCTTCAATGAAGAATACACAGAAATCGTCCCGAAATGCACATTCGCCGGACTGCAGCACCTCGTTCGGTTTTGCCCAAAGCTGGAAAGCTTAACCCTTCGCATAGATGCACGTCAAATCCCAATATTCTCTACTCAGCCCGACGGGGAGTATCCTTTGGGTCTCCACCTTACCACCCTTGATCTGTGCACCGCGCCAGTTTCGAATGCTTGCGATGTTGCATCTTATCTGCTCATGTTATTCCCAGCCCTTACAGAATTTTCGACTGACTTTGATTGTGTTGATTATGATCGTGATGACGATGTAGTCAAGAGGTACTGTACAATTTGGTCGAAGGTACACAGCTACTTGAACATGTAACTTACAACAATGCTGCACAAAAACTCGCCGGTGCGACAAAGAGGTGATTGGGATGAAGCAATCCATTGGTTTTATGCGAGTAGTTCCGTTCGACACTTCGCTTGTCACGGAAAGTCAAGTATGTAAGTAGATCATGGGTGCGTAACAAAATTTAAAAGTCTATGCTTGACCCGGCACAATATTGCGAGAGACTAACAAAAACCTATCTAGAGTCCCTCATCATACTAGTGTCCCTTTCCATGGTGCCATTCGAAGGCTCGGGGCAGGCTGCCCACGAGACGAGCACATAACCGCCTCGGGTTCGGATACATTGGGCGCTGGTGAGACGGTAGTCGTTGCAGGTTTAAATTTGCTCAATATGTTGGAACTCCGAACGGGTACATTTGATTCGGTGTGGTCCACGATTTGGTCCTAAAACATGGTTGCCATCGATCAACCCATTCAAAACGGTGACATCTACATCGGTCTATTCTCCCAGAGGCAGGCAGCGGATTTCCACTGGGCGGTCGCGATCCCGACCGATCTCAGCAATCATACTTATGCAAAATTCGACGCGTGGCCACACCTGGTCATACAGATGTGTTGAGCTTAGTGAAAATTGGTGAGTTGTTGCTGATCAAGACCACTGTTTAGCACATCCATGATTGATCTTTGAGGTCTGACCAGGCAATTTTGGTGAACGATCCATTGCCGACATCGATGACATTCTCAAGCAGCTTGACATGGCTACACCGAGAGCGTTCGGTGGCCGAAAGGTTGTTTTTAACTGCAGGGTTTGGGTTTGGATGGCAGTCTCCGCGCTCAACGACGCTGGAGTCATCAAGTGCACCAAGTACAAGGCACTCGATAAGGAATGCCAAAGATATGGCACAGAAGCGGAGAGCACGGCAGCTGCTGGCGTTGCAATTCGCATTGCCGCCCACAGCGAATGATTGACTTTGGCAGTGGGTTGCGGTGCAATGTCAATAAAAATTTCGGAAACAAGATCATATTCGAATACCGCGTCAGTCCCAAGCACTTATCACATCTCCCGCTGTGCGCGCCAACGGAGAAAACGATACTTTCCACCGCTATCTCTTCCTGACACTGGCGGAAACTATGCATGACGGCGTCGCGTCACCACTGCGGCAGACCCCATGTTGCCGTTCCATGCTCCCAGTACTCAGGATACCATCCAGAGCTGCTGAAATGCCTCAAGCCCGGTAGGCGGCCATCTTGTACCAGGACGTTCCACGAGCGAAGGTCACCGTGGGTGAAGCATATTGGATGTCGCTTTCTGAACAATTTGCGTCCGGCAGTCTCCATCATTCGATCCCTCTCGTTTCCCAACACATGCGAGAAGATCAGCTCATCCTCTTCTACTGTTGAGAAGGGGCCGATAGGCCCACTGGACGCGATGCAATCTAACTTGCACGCACCGCCAAGGAAAGTCGATATAGCGAGAAGAGGCCGTAGGGAGAGACACCTCGAGCACCCTCGTCCATGTCTGCGTAATGCGGGTCATCAAAAGTTCAAAACGAACCAGTCATCCTCTGTGACATCATCCACCCATCCAGAATGAGGGGTACGGCCCCCGTACGGGTACATGGTGTGCTCTGCGACAAATGCGGTAGCGAGCACCTCACTTTCGCTAACATAGCGATGTTTACAGTACAGGTTGAAGGGAAGCCGTTGGGTTGTCCAGGTGAGAAGGCCACGTTCTGAGAATTTTATCCCTAAATATTGTCATCACTGAGAGCCGGTACACGAGAATTCAAGTGTTGATACATGCCTCCAGCAGCGAAGGAGGAGTGACCCAGATCAAAGAGGAAGTCAAGGTGCTGTGCGCCAGAAATTTTGTACTAGACTAGACAGCGAGAGGAGAAGGGTGATGCGTACAAATCGACGAATATTACTTACCCTTGCAGAGGAAGGTTGGCGAACGGGAAACACTGGTATGCGAACTGATCCTGCAAGCTATTAGAGCATAACGAAGACTGTGTCGGCATGACTCTTGTATTACAGTCGTTGAATACGAAGTCAGTCGTCACCAAGTCGTCACCGACAAAAGGAAACGCGTGATGAGGTTGTTGCTGGGAGTCGGGACACGCCGTGCGAATGTCATTCAAAGAATCAAAGGTGTTTTCGTCTTCTTTTCGTCGATTGTAACTCCCTCATTGCCTGCCAATCTCAGTTTCGAGCACTACCGTTATCCCAACCGCACAGTAAGTGCATGCATCGCTGCCTACAGATTCAGGAGCTTCTCTCCATCATCTTTCAATATGTCCGCATCCCCAAAACGCTGGCCGGGCACGACTCGCAAGGACGTGTACAGATTTTCGAGACCCGGCCTTGAACGTGCTTTGGTACACTCAAAACACTTTCCTCCCTTTATTAAAATGGCTTCCGCGGGACGCCTGGGTCATGAAAAACAAAAAAATTGTGAGCAACAATCTTGAAATCAAAAACCTTCCCATTTTTGAGCATGTTCGTAATACAGAGTATCACCAGGAAGCTTACCGTATCTGACCTCGACAGAACCTATTTCTATTGTCATAGAATCAAAGTTTTTCGTCAGAATTTCTCGTCGCATCCTGCAGATCTTGAAGATCAAGTCCTAGCCGTTATCTGGTCGCGGAAAGTGTCTCAAGGTCCTCTTCTGTGTAACGTGTTGGAGGCTGAATTGGACGGCAAGACCTTCAGTGGTCTTGCCATTTATGCTCGCCTCATAATCGGCCCCTGTATCAGAAAAATACAAGTGAACGTCTTCGGGGACTCGTCGTTTGCATGGTCAAATGTAATTGCCTTGATGAGGAAGGCTACACCACTTCATCTTTCAAGTTTTAAGGTGTTTGGGGCCCATCATCTACCATGTTTAGAGTCTGAGTCATTGGAATTCTTGTCGACTTTTCGCGGTGTTAGGACACTCGCCATCACCAAAATGTTCCTCACATGTCACGCCCTAACCATGATCGGTACACTCCCTGTGCTAGAAGACCTCAGGCTGTCAATTGCAGAAGACCAGATGCAGAACTACTGTCCTTCTGACGGGAACCACTTCCCGCTCCTCACTCACCTGGAGATCTGCTCAGAAACTATGAATGCCTGTCGATTGTTGCTGATGAAAATACAACCGAGGATGCTGCGATCTTGAAAGTCAATCAAACCGGGATCAATCATTGGCACCTGAGAGGGCTCTTTGTAGCTCTCCATGCATGCAACCTAGCATCAAGGTTGTAAAGCCTAAGCCTAGACAGTGTCTTCGCCTATCCTTTCGAGATAGACGCTCGTACGGTTGATGTCAAGCATTTAGAGGAACTGTATATCTATCCAACTTCCGTTAACCTGGACGACAATCATCTTATGCAACTTGCCAAGGCATTGCCTCAGTTGCGTTTACTCAGTTTTGATGAAGAATACGATACAGAAGTCATTCCCAAATGCAAATTCACTGGACTGCAGCACCTCGTTCAGTTTTGTCCAAAGCTGGAAAGCGTAACCCTTTGCATTGATGCGCGTCAAATCCCGATATTCTCTACTCAGCCTGACGGAGAGTATCCTGTGGGTGTCCACCTTACCACCCTCGATCTCCGCGCCGCGCCTGTTTCGAACGCTTGCGATGTTGCATCGTATCTCATCATGTTATTCCCAGCCCTTAGAATTTTTTCGACTGCCTATGATTGTGTTGAATATGATGATGACGACGATGTAGTCAACAGCTACTGCACAATTTGGTCGGAAGTGGCTGAGCTATATATTTAAACATGTAATTTAGAACAATGCCGCACAGAAACTCGCTGGCGCGACCCAAGTGCAACAAAAAGATGAGTAGGATGAGACAATTTTATTGGTTTTGTCCAAGTAGTTCTCTTTCGACACGTCACCAGTTATTGCTCGATATGGATGTCTTGGGCCATGGACGTTTCTTTCGCTTGCTTGTTCGCCAGATCGGAAGCCCCGGTGAAAAGGTCGAGAGGATGGTTGACTGGAGACGATTTTTCCCATCATCTGGTACCCTCATACCCATTTTGCCATCGAACGTCGAACAGGGTCAATCAGACGGTGCTTATATCGCGGCCAGCATGAGCCAGCATGGCTGATCATTTGGTAGCTTATGAAGGCACCCGTCTTTCGCCTGCAATAGCGGAATCAAGTGACGGTGGTACTACCATTCCACTGACACTTCCCGAGAGGTGGTTGACATGGACAGAGAGTTTGAACTGAAGAAAAGGGAGGCCGGTTGTCAGACGATCAAGTTATGATGCACGACGCCTCCCTCGAACTACGAAGGAATTAACCTCTGCGTCCGCATGAGCTTCTACCTGACAGTACCTGTCAGATGCGAAAACGATTCAGACTTGAAAGCGACCTCACATCTGGGAATGTAATTCAACACCCCAGGTGGTCATGCACTTGGTACGTTGTAAGCAGCTATAACGGCTCCGAAAGTTGAAAACGGCAGGCCTGCATCTACATTCCACTCGAGCGAGTGAAAAGAAACCAACTCAGCTCGCTTCAAACAGAAACAAATTATCACACAATCAAGGTCTCGATAATGAGTTCATTATAATTAAGTTTACAAAGAGAGCCTTCGAAATCGTACAGAACCTGGAGAATAGCAAGACGTTAGTAAAGAGAATCAACAAAACATGCCAAAAGCCGCAAGAAAGATCAGACATCCAAAGGAAGGTCGTTTCAACTCGCATCGGGCCGACCCCCGCATCCCGCCCAGCGCACACCACGAATGGCGGCCAAGAACTCCTCAATGCCTTTTGGGTTCAGCACGAGGAGGTGGAATATAGACGTTCCGCATTGGGGGAGTACTCCAAACGGAGGGCGCTAGAGTGGAAACTGCGAATGTGGTCGTTTATCATCATGAAGATGAGGCAGGAAGGTGATGGGTGTGGAGATAACGAAAAGAGGCTCACGTTATGACCACCATAGGTAGCTGCCGATGTGGTGGAAATCTGGTAAGAGTTGGTTAGTAAGATTGTCGAAGACAGTGGCGAGAAAAAGATGAAAAGATCAGACGAAATGGCACTGGCAAGTACACTATGCGTTCCGAAAAACGCGAGTCTGTTGCGAACAAACTAGCTCTGTTCCTCGGCATGGTCGTGTAGGACGGGGAAGAGAATAAAGTCATCATAAGAGAAGAATTGAAAGGAAGAGCTCACCATACCAAAAAATGTCACCAACGACAGTGGTGGTGGATGGAGAGAAACAAATAAATTGACGGAAAAAATTTATACGTCTGGCTAACGCCGTTATCTCCGCTTTGATGGCATGTGACACCCCAAATTGAAAAAGGCCTGGTTTGCCCTGGACATGTACATACAGTTGCGGACAAACAAACACATCAAATCCGGTATCTCAGGAATGCGAATTTTCTGGCAAAAACCGACGACAGATTTGAATCCGGACGGTCGAATACAGCCTAAAAACACTGTTTCTATAAAATTCCCACGAGGTTTTGGCGGCGCCAAATTTTTTTGGCCAAAATTTCGCAACTTTTTGGCCTGTCAAGAGGGTCCTGCAGTGCCAAACCACGCTGATGACTCCAAAGTTACTCGGCCCCCACCAACCTGAGACGATATGTAACCCATCATATTTTGACAGTTATGGGTAAAAAGGTACATTCACATAAAATTCACACTATAAAAATGGTCCATTGTTTGCACTTTAGAGCCAACTTGGGTATTATTTTATGCGAGAACAGCTCGTAAGAAAGTTCTAATTTTTTGGGATCAGAATCCATTCCTCAAAAGCTGTTCAAAAATGAATTTTTCGAGATTTTAGCGATTTTTTTCGACACACGCCAATTTTTTGGGTGATTTTTTGGCCAAATTGTCGAAATTGAAAATTCTGCTCGTGCAAATGGATGAATTAGATGTAATCCTTTCTATTTCAATGCTTTTTAGTGGGTTTAAACTCATGTGGTGACGGACATAAATGGTAGAATAAATTTGATGTGTTTGTTTGTCCGCAACTGTAGACCTTGCAAAGCCTTGCAAGGGTCGACAAAACATGAGATGAACAGAGGAATATACATTAAAAATACAAAGGGAGATCCAACGCAAGAAACCGAATAAAACAAGCGATTACACCTAACTTTCTACTATAAGTCTGATCCTTCTGTAATCCTATTAGCTGCCCAACAGTAGTGTCCACAACCCGCCGCACAAAGATGGCCTATCAACTTGACCGCCAAATCCGAACGAGCGGGGCTCATCCCAAAAGAAGGGCTCATCCCCAAAGACGTGCCAATTACGCTGCTGGCACTCTGAACACTGCTGATCGTGGACTCTGCGTCATCTTCAACGTTGGTCGGGGTATTCCGTTGCGCCGTCCGACCTCTGAAATCCACGGCAGGTAAGAAAGACCTAGGTAGCTCCACCATCGGCTGCCTTATGTAATAACGATGATAACATGACTGATGGCCTCCATGGCTGCAAACAGAGCATTGGAACAATAGGGCTCTGACAGGCAGCCGACTTAAGTAGACATGGTATCAGCTGGGATGATCTAAGACGTTGGACGTGGCATACTAACCAGATTGAGCAGGTGACACAAGAGGATTTGCAAGTAGCACAGTAAGAGTAGCCTCCGCGATTTGCTTTGTCGACGGTGCAAGTTCCAGCGGGCTTAACAATGGCCTTTTTGCACTTGCCACAGGAGGTGTAGATTGTTGTCTCGAGCTGGAAATGTTCTTAGATCAATCAGTTTTTAAACAAGGCGAGATCCTACCAGAGTCGCATTGCGAAGGTCTTCCGCCTGGCTAAATTTCCGCACGTAGGCAGCACAGGCGTATAATCGGAGACGAGTCAGATGTTCTTGTGACAAAATTTGCATCAATATCAATTTCAGATAATTTGGTAGACGACCAACCGGTATATGCATCAAGGAAGCGAGTTACTCGTTTATTTGAAATCCTGAGTTCTTGGTGTGCCACAACAGACAACATAGCGCACAGCTGGACTTCGCCCTATCAATCTGCAATGAGCCAGGTTAACAGAAGCGAAAAGCACACCCAACATACCTCAACTGCGAAGTCCTCCAAAGCATCACGGAGCGCCTCCCAGGTCATCTCCCGGAACCTCTTCTCCTCCATGTGAATAATCTCAATGCGCCTTTCAGAGACCCTTGATAAGTCGACTTCGTCGAGCTCATCTTTACCTTCTCCCTCCGCCATCAAGTCCGAAGCAGCCTGCGACTTTTCATATTTATGTTTTCGAAGGTCCATAACGGTATCCTCAGCTTTGACGCCCTCCGTATCTTCCTGATCCCTGAATGATGTTTCAACCGCGGTGACAGTTCGTATACTGCTGTGCGAGTCCTGATGCACGAGCTGTCGTTGAGGTACAGCTAGTGACGCCACAGTTGAACTACCATTCCTTGACTTCAACCGAACCACGTTTCTCTTGACCGACTTGCTGGGTGTCTGCCTTCGGCGGGAAGATCCTTCCGATTCTGTGTCAGTAGAGCCAGGTGAAGGAGATGATTCTTCATCTTCGTCGTCGTCCCTATCACCACCCTCTCCATCCTCTGGCCACTGTCGCTGAGCAACAACAATGGACAACGGGCTTGGTGTAGGGATCCCTCTTGTGGCGTGTAGGATGGGAGAGATCGTTGGATTAGAGGGTTGTTCATCCCCGCTCAATGCCCTGCTGGGAGTTTCCTCCCCACCTTCACTAGGTGAAGAATCAGAATCACTCAAAGCGCCTTCTCCAAGATGTCTAAGACTCGACGAGCTCCGCTCACTTGGGCTCGCACTGTGACCAGGCGTAGTTGATAGGGAAGGACGGCGAAGGAGAGCGAGACCTGAGTCAAGTGACTCACGACGGGAGAAAAAGGATGGCTTGTTTGGTGTCATAGGCGGAAGCCCGATAGAGACGTGGCGGGGTGAAGAGGCTGCAGATGAGGACGGCGTCAGTTTGCGAGGCGCTGATGCAGACGGGCTGCGGTGGGGTATTCTAGGTGCGGGTTCAGCACTGTGCACGGATCTACGCCCTGGGCTAGTTTTATAAGTAGCAGCAGAGGAGGGGAATGTGTAAGAAGTGGACATGACGGGTGGCGCTGATATTGGTGGTGGTACTGAGCCTTTTTTAGTCTTATATCGAGGAGTGGGTGTCGATTCAACGTCAGGTATGTAATCTGACAGAGCTGCTCCCATGAGCAACCATACTTGCACTGCTCGCTCCTGGCCTGCTTCAAGTGCCACCTGTTTTAAAAGCCGTAAATATCCAGGTGCGGAACGGGCAACCAACTGTCGCACCTGAGCATTCTTGATGCAAATACTTCGACGGTCCTCCCCTGCAAAAATGTAGCCACGAGCGAGCTGCGTAAAGACCTCAACCTCTCGAGCAGTAGTTTCCATTGCGAAGGCACCCAGCCTTTGTGTGGTAGGTTGGGCAGGGTCGTCTCCCAATGCTTTACCAGGGAGGTCTTCGTTTCCAGGTCCACGTTGACTAGGTTTTCTAAGAGAAAATATTGGGAGATGAATTTCAACAGTCTAATAAAAACTTACAAATCATCGTATGGAATCTCCCAGCGCATTTTTCGGTCACTGACAAATGCGAGCGTTCCAGTCGCTTCCCACGTTGCAGCTACTCTGGGAACCGCATCCAGGGGTTTCGTAACATCCCGTAGGTCAATTTGAGAGAACGATCCAGCTGAATGTTGAGCCCACAAAGCGTGCGAATCTCCAAACGCAATATCTAGTTTGCAACTTGAGTATAAGACTCGAAACAATGAATGTAAACATACCATTTACTCCACCATCCCCTGCAGTTCCTGTCAAAGACCATTTCCCGATCCAACCCCTCCGAACATCCCAGATCTCGACAGCATCGCCTGTTGAAGTTGGGTCCGGAGCAACCGGTTTTTCCTTGTCGTTGTCATTCCCTGCTCTCATCATTGCGTCTAATCCCAAGCTACTGCCTGCACTGGCCAATGTTCCAGGAGGGCTAGCGGGCGAAGGCGATGGCTGCGCTTCTGCAGCCCCATATTCAATGTTGGAAACAAGCGCCAGCTCACACTCATATCCCGGGCGCCATAACACTCGGCGGACGGGGAAAGACGGGTGTAAGGTATACGTTGGTTTCTGAGGTATGTGCGTATTGGATCCAGGAGAAGAGAGGTCCCAAACCTGCTGAAGGTTCAAAAACACGTAGCTCAATGGAAATTAATAACTAACCTTGACACATTTGTCCAAACCGGCGCTCACCAGCCATCCTAGCCCGTTTCCCGTGATATCTGGCGTAGCTGTGCTAACCGACGCCTGTGGAGAGCTGCACCAATCAAGAGACATGACTGAAGCACCGTGTGCAACTGGGAGCCTATCGAGCTGTCCGCGTTGGCCCATTCTCAAGTCCCACCTGTATATGCTTCCATTGTCCAGACCAACTACAGCTTGCAAAGGCTGATAAAGGCTGGGCGAAAAGACGAGGCTCCGGACAGAAGTCGGGTGGTGCACACGTAGAATAGACCTTGAGAAATCGCGCAGGTCCTAAAAGGGCGTGAAATTCCTGCGAGCAACCTGTAACACAGACATACCCAGACACGCATATCACCATCCGCGGAGCCCGTTATGCAATAGTGATGAATAATGTGCGACACGGACAGCTTGTGAATGGAACGAATATGGTCCTTCGTTCTTCGTTCTTCACCTTGAACTCAATATATCTGTTTAAAAGGAAGAAGGGGCACGTACCATACTTGGTCACCCCAGATTTGTTGAGGTCCCACATGATAAGTTCCCCATTCCGCGCGCTGGTCAAGATTTTGTTGTTGAAGGCTGTAATCCTCATTCAAACATTTGTTCAGCGTATTAAGCCACACATACGTACCTCCATGACCCCATGCAACATCAGTACTGGCACTATCAATCTTCAACCCACTGTTGTCCCAAAAGTTACGCGATGCATCAATTCGATGGCCTCCTCGTCCGACGGCCGATTTATGATCTGGATTATGAGTATTTGATGGATCCGACACACGTAATATCCTTAGTGCTGGAAAACTGTCAGCGAAAAGCCAGAAGTATGTAGAACTTGAATTCACATTCTTTCCCGGTGACGGCACAACGAACGCCGTCCTCAGACTTTGAGATCGCACCACCACCTCCGCTAGGCGTGACACGAGTCAGCCGAACTCTCCGCGTAGGTCCTTGGTACCCGTGTGCCCGTGAGTCAGAGTAACCATCGAATGGGTTGTTGAATTTCTGAACGCTTGCGAGCGTCGAAGCCATTGCTTGGAACCCCAGGTTTGTTTACTACACCCCGTTGTCACCAAACAATTGAAGGAGAGCCTTCAAGTTGGGAGAGCCAGAGTAACTTCAAGTTTGTTCAAAAACGGGCATGGGACGGTGCTTAGAGAGCTCAATACAGGAAATGGTACATCCTTTAGTCAGATGGTATGGTGGTAAATACACGAGGAGCTGATGCAGGAAGTGGAGATAAATTATTGGATGATGAATAAACGGGGAGAACATTCAGTTGCAGCAGCCGTAAAGGTGCCCATGATCGTCATAGAATTGCTGGTAGTCGGCGATCTTGCCCTCAGGATAAGGGTCATAGTGTTCTCCCCAATATCCGTGTGGATTTATCCAGCCATTGATTCCAGGCAACATCGAATCAACCGAATGATGTTCGACTTCTTCTGGATGGACAATTTTCGAGAGGTCTTCACTTAGAAGAGGAACCCGCTGTGTAGACCGTTCCCAAGCTACGTAGGAATGTGAGAAAACAGTTGAACGATAGCAAGGAAAGGGGATAACGTACCCCGGTTAACGATGAAGCTAAAATGACTATTCCTGAATCTAACAAAACATCAGCGACAGAACGACGGGAAATTTTTGCAGCCACAAACCCATCACTGATTTGAAAATAACCAGCATGAACAATATCTTGAAATGTAGCACGTAGAGCTGGGTTCGGTTCCAAGAGCTGATAACTCGTTAGTCCAAAATTTTCTGGAAGGAAGACAATGACGTTGCAAGACATACTGAGAGGAAAAGATCCTGGGCTTCAGGGCTCAGAACATCATCCGTCCGGAATAGCGACTGTGCATTCCCCCGAGCATGTTGTTGGATGTAGAAATCTTGGGAACTTTTGCCAGGGAAAAGGACCTGAGTTTAATGTATCAAAAGCAGAAACAAAAACGTAGGAGAGAGCGCGCACCCGAGATTTATAAGCCTCAAGTTCAAATGCAATACAACCAAAAGCCCAATAATCCACCTCTATACCGTAGACGGCTCTGCTTGAGATGGACTCCTCAGCATCATCATTATTCACAGGTTCAGCGGAGCGCGGGCTTCGGAAGTCGTCGTCAATCCAAGTCTCTGGAGCAGTGTACTCGGGGGTACCGACACCGCAAAGGTAAGCGTATGGGACCCCAGGTTCCAGGCTTTTGTCCTCTTGTGAAACCCAGCTCAAGCCGAAATCCATGATGCGAGCGTTGCCCTTCCAATCCACGAGGACGTTCTCAGGCTTCAGATCGCGGTGAATGATGCCGGCCTTGTGAAGGTAGTAGAGACCTCGTGCCTAAGTTATGCGAGGTCAGAATAGCCGTAAAGGCAGAAAGGTTAGAGAAAGACGCACCATTTGTGCTAACCACCGTTTCGCATAAATCCGACGCTTGAAAGGTCTCCATTCCAGTAGAACATGCTGCAAATCAAACTTCAAGTATTCCTGACAAAAAAATTGGTTAACAAAAAAAGATTTGTCAAAAAACCCGCTCACCATGACAAAATAAAAGGAGTCATCGTCCTCTAGGAAGGCGTCAGCTTCCATGACAAAGGGCATCCCATGTAAATGGTCGGCTCTCTTCCTGCGCTGAGCAACAATCCGCAAGAACGCGCGGCATTCCGCCCATAGAAGTTGAAGAGGCCTCTCCTTCATATTGCTCTTCTTGGTCACCTTCAAGCACTGATAGCGCCCCAGACGATTTCCCTTGGGACATAGCTCGACCGCAGCATAACAAACCGAATACTCGCCACCTGGAGCCAACTCCTTCACTATTTCGAAGGTACGAGGCGTTTCGTTGGTGAGAGGTGGCACATCGGATGCAGAGTCGCCTCCAGAAGAAGCCGTGTCCGAAACATCGGGAAAGGCTACCAAGCCATGTGTCGATGACGGCGAGGAAGGCTTGCTGATTATCCTCAAGGGCGAAAAGAGTGGCGAACAGATCACCAGTTTGCCTAGGGTGATATACAGTGGCTCCAGCCTGTATTGTTCCTTGTCTAGAGTCACGAGCGGGGCATGCTGTTTGCACCTGCAGTTCGAAAAGCGGCGCTCGGTCTTCGAGGTCTTTGGCGGAATTTTGATGGTAATTCCTGTCTTCGGAGAAGGCAACTTCTTTGTGTGTTGATCGCTAGCTGCGTTGGTGATCGAGCCGAGCACCGAACGAGTCTGAGGACTAACTGGAGATCGTTCAGCGACTTGGTAATCCTCGTCCTGGTAGTTAGGAACACGAAGGGAGAGCTTGGAACTCAAGCGAATGAGGGGCATGCCAGACAAGGTGGGTGTGAGGAAGCTGTTGAGGGGAGTCACGACGATGGGTAGAGATAATCCTATAGAGCAGTACTCTTATACGTGATGTTGAGGCCACATCTGACAAGGCCACATCTGAATAGGCCCTGGAAGGTGGCCCCAGTTAGACAATGTAGAACAGTGGCCACGCCGAAACTTGACAAATGTGGAACGTTGACCAGAATCATGATTCTGACGAGTATAAAGACCCTGTTCTTTGTTAGTCTGCCTTTTGTTTGCCTTTTGTCGCCGTAGATGTCCAGGAGCCAACGGTGTTCGATCCCAAGCAACGGTCAACGTTCAGAGGTTTTCGCTGGCAACTTCAAGGAAGAAGAGTCGAAGCTTAGGCCTTAAATTTTGTTGGCATCTGTGTCGCATGAGAATGATCACAAAATATGCACAATCCAACTCGCTACCAACGTTGAACGCGTCCACGCTCGTCTGTTCTCCTGTCTATTAGTTCTACCGATGTTATATGTTAATATCTTGATTTACGTTCTCTCTTTCTTGGAGGTTCAAACCATTCACTTAGCGCGACGCTTGCGCTCATACTGTGGACTCATTCATCATCTGGCCGAAGGCACAAGGGCGACAGTGTCCAAAGACAGATGCAAAGCGACGCCAACGAACCCAGGATACGCTCTTTCCATTCGACTGCCCACGGATATTTCACCCGTTCTCGCCTCCGTCTTTCTGATCTCAACACTGCAAAACCGTAAAACTGGATCTCTTGACCTATACGTCCCCGATGTTAAACGCGGTCCCTCAATTATCGGTTCCCGCAAGCCTATTACCTCCCACTTAGCTCCGCGACATCAACTGACTTATCCCGCCAAAGCCTGGTCGATCTCATCGCCCCCAGCACAAGAAACCTCCCCTGTGTCACTCATGTCGGACGGCGGGAGTACTTGTTACAAGCAACGTGAATAATTGCCTCTTACTTTACTCTGCGTGCTGGTATTTACCACATCCTAGCCCATCCTGAACCCGCAGATGTACCTCCGCATGGTGCTGCCAAAAAATGGATCAATACATGGCGTCCATCAGTGGTACGATCTTTTCAACTTGCTCTCTCAAGGGCGGACATACTCGACGAAACTCTGGGGATAGAAATTATTGTCTACTCGATTGCCCTGGTTTTGTGCAAGATTGGTGACATATTCATCACTCTTCTGCTTGGTTTCTTCGTCTACTTTAGCATCCGGAAGCTTGTCAACAATCGCGCGGCTCGGCCTCACCTATCTCCAGCGCTGCATGACTTTTCCTCTGTCCTGTCACTGGCATACAGCCTCACAATCGATGCGGAGATGGCTGGAGAGCGGGTTGCACCGTCGATCTTGGCAGCTTGTCCACCGCTATTGCAGACAGGGTTTCACACAAAAGTTCTGCGTCTCCTCCTCCCTTCAATTCTCTATTTTCCAGCTCAGGCAAGACTCCTTTTCCAACGGATCGCTCTATCTCGGTGTCGAATATCGGACAAGTTCAAACCAAAACGAAGCCAAAACGAATCAAGCTTCAGATGGAGATGCATGTTCCTGAGGGCAAGTCATTCCCGACGCTCGTAAATAGAGATATCAGCAAAACTTTGGACTATCCTGACTCAAAGTTAGCCACCCCGGATGTCGATTCAACCTCGCGGCCGCTCCTCCCGCCAGAGTACACATCACCCTCCAGCTCACCTTCAACGATTGAAAATGAGGAGTACTTGAGTTGAACATTGCGGAATGCACTTCTCGCTCGATTCATGAGGGCGCCACAACGGAACTTTTTTTTTTTTGACTTTTCGACCTTGGCCAGCGTCTGCTTCGGCTGCTTTGGCTCTCTTCTCTCTTCTTCTTCTTCAGGTTCTAAAAATAGATTGCGAGATAGGAGGGGAGGCACCGGTAATAATGAGGAGCGTTTCCAATCAATCAGCGTCGACAAGTCTCATCGACCGCTGTGAGCTGAAATTGAAGAGGTCGAGAAGACGCGACTGCGTGTGGTCGCGTCACATGCATATGCCAAGAGAAATCACGGAACCAAAAGTCCGATGATTCTGGAAACAAACACACCTTTTCACACATGCTCCATCAGTGGCGAAATTTATGTCGCCCAATACGCCTGTTGTTTCGAGATCATGGGCGTCAACGTTGCTTGGACCTTAACCACGACTATTCCACCCACTCCGCTCATATTGGACCCCTCTCTGAATCCTTCTCTTCCTTCCGTCTTTGACGGTGGCGCCAACTAGCTTACATTGTAACCATACTTGGAGGGCGCTGATATGTCGGTCGCAAGTTTTCACCAGTTTGACGAAAAACCAATTCCAAGCGATCATGACAAGATACCCCCACCTTCCCATCGTCACGCCGCGCCTTCAGCACCCTGGCCATGGGTAGATATCGAGGATGGTGCGTGCAGTACTGAGAGGTCGTCCACAATTCAATTAATGGTACCCCTTGCAGAGGTCGATCCTGTCCAGCTTGAAAATTCATTACCGCCCATCCCCCCTCCTTGCGATCATAAGACTTGTGGGGGTTGCTGGACTCGCTATCCACAATCCTTGTTTCCCAATTGGACCCCTCGGCAGGTGGAAAAGAGCAAGATACGAAGCGCTGTTACTGATTACCGACGCGACATCCCTTGTAAAATATACCACGTAGACGTGGGTGAGGATGGTTTTTTCAAAGATGCAGGTGTGGTAATTGCGGGGGAATCAAACAAAAGTGAAATCTGGGAACGTATCATTCATTCAACGGTGCGTCTCCTTTCTTCCTGACAGTTTTTATCCTGTCAGAACTCGCCCCTGATTACTCCACCTCCAGTACCAAGATCAAGACGACCTTCGGATTAGGGCTCTGTTTATCGAAAACATGTCTGGACCTATACTCCAAATGCTGGGGACACGGTGAGAATTCATCCTTTGTTTCACCGAGTCATTCTCGATGCCCAGAGGTGCATGACCACTCGCACGGTACTCTCCATCTCGCTGGTTTCAAGTGACTATCATCCACTTCAAACTGACTAGATCTACTCATACCTGCCAGGTACAACATCGAGCCCTTCTTCTTTTCATCATCTTTAAATTGGATACCATCACGATTCCAAGAGGAAATTCGCGAAGGCGAAGGCGATCGTAAGATTACGTTCGCGCATTTAGAATCTACAACTTATTCCTACATCATTCCAGATATAACCGTAACCTTGACCTTTCTACGATCCATCACTGCTGGAACCGCTGTTAGTCTGGATGCTTATGCCTCATCAGAGACATTGAGGGAAAGACCTTCTGTTGGTGAGTGACTTGAGCCTCGTGTGGCGCTTCTGCCAGTCTTATGATCGGATGCCAGCTACACAGTTGCTTGATACACAAGCACCTCTCGATCTACGGTCAGGTAAGCCATATCTTTCTCATGAATGATTATCGGCTAACTCACTTTCCCATTCGCTCCTCCAGGCGGCTGTCGACTCGTCTTGGACCTCCTTTCTGTCCATCTCATACGCCGGCGACACGGCAGCACCATCATCTCATTTCATCCCAGCTTGAACCTTCCAACCACTACTGCTCCGTATCTTCATCAAAGGATCCGCTTCGCTGGTAAATCTTGCTCTGTCTGCTTTGTTGATAAGGAGACTGATATGTTGACCGTTGATAGGACAAAGCGTATACTGGCAGAATATATTCCGTAAATACGAGGACCCAACATTTGTGCTCCTCGTCTTCATCTGGCACGCCATCTATGCTTGGGATGAATCGCTTGAGAATCTGTACAGTCACATCTGCGACCTGGTAAGCGTATTCAGTGCTTGACCCCCTTTACAAGCTAATTTGTTGGTTGGGTAGGAATCACGAGTGATGAACACCTCAGAAATGGACCTCACACAAGAACTACACATTATTCGCGCACACCACCTTCACTACTCATCCCTGCTCGACAATTTCAGAAAGACGGTCGAGTTCATCCGGGACACCCTCAATCCGGCTCTGGAGAGCCTTTCGGAAGAAGATCGGGCTGAGAGCAAAGAGGTTATGAAGCGGGAGACACATACCTTGCTAAGTGAGATTGAACGCTTGAACAAAACGAGGGATATGCAGGACAAGCGTTTGAAAAACGTGATGAACCTCGTATGTTTTCCTTATGCTGTGCTTTATACGACCCCTTAATCTCCTTTCTGGGAACCAGGTATTCAGCAGTGTCAACATTGATGACAGCAAACGTATGCAGAGGATGACAGAGGCTTCCGTTAGGGACAGCGCTGGTACGCTATGTTTTCAATAATGCTCGGCACTCAAACTGACTTGCGCTTTCAACGTAGCCGTAAGCCCCTACATTTGAACTCTCAAAACATTCATTCACATCAAAACCACAGATGAAACAAATCGCATACCTCACCATGATCTTCCTACCAGCCTCGTTCGTCGCAGTACGTCCTCCTGCTCCTCACCTCCATCCCCCTTCAATCCCACTTACCCATCCTTTATCAGAACATCTTCAGCATGAACGTTCACCAGATAGCTCCAGGCACGACAGCCACCCTCCCGCAGTTCATAGAAGGCGCCATCCCCCTCACCCTCGCCACAATCTGGATAATCATCGCCTTCCAGAGCAAATACATCTTCCCGAAGAACGCGTCGTTTTGGACACGGCTTGGCTGGCCGATCTTGATGTTGATGCGGGCGTTTGGGCGGGATCCGTATGCGGGGCAGAGTGAGGAGCTGCCCCTTGGGCATTTCGCTAAGTGATGCTGGGATCGGTTACGAGATTGAACGAAATGTTAGTCCACCCACCCCTTTTGCGGTTTTCCCAGATGCTGATGGAGTGTTGAATTTAGCCTACGACCGAGTCGATACTCTACGAACCCCATCGACTCGATTCATGATACACAAACTATTACTCATCATTTTGCTTAGAGTACATCAACGACTCGACACTAAGTCTGGAATCATACCCCTCTTATCCATGTATGTATCTTTTGCATGTATGTACGCACGGTTGGAGATATTAAGAAAGATACAATGGAAGTTTGTGGCTAATAACTCAATAGACCATTGGTTAGACCAGTCCACCGTCCGACGTCGTTCTAGTCACCACGACCTGGGCGCTTCAGAGCAGATGTGCTTACTCCGGAGGGAATAGGATTAGAACAGCTTTTTCCAGACGTTTTCCCATGTTTTGTTATAAAAGCCCTCCGTCGTACCCTCCTCAGGATTATCGTCATAGAGTTGCATCGGCTCTCCATCATGCGGGTGCGGATAGAACCACCCACACTTGAGCGACTGGAGGGAAGGGAAAGACTTCTCTAAAAAGGCAGCAACAACATCGGCATCATCGATGGGGGAGGTACATGCGTTCAAGCAACGAAGTGTCGGTGAAGGTACGGTCTGTTCCGGAGTAGGGAAATCAATCGTGGCCTTGAATCGAAGTGTCAATTCTTCAAGTTGAGGACATGCAGCGACGAAAGCGATAAGCCCGGCCGGAGTGACTTTGGCGGTTTCGATTCCAAAAGTGCATTCCTCGAAACATAGGTGCCGGAGGGCAGGCCAGCCTCTGGCTATTTCCATGAGGCTGGCATCGTCAATGTCGTAGCTTGCGTCGAGGGAGATCGATAATTCAATTAGATTGTGGAATTTAGCACAAAGGCAGCGAAAGATGTCTGCTGAGATGATAGAAGTATGTTCGCCCAGATGCTCATACCACTGCAAGGATGAGGTATTGTACAGTGCCAACTCCTTGAGGAGGTGACCATTTTTCAAGTTTTTGCCGAGGACTTCGAAAAATCCTTCAAGGTCCCAAACATGCGGAGCGGCGTAGCAATAGGTTCGCTCGATCACAAAACGTTCAAGTCTGCTGGGTTTCCAACGTGTGACAAATTGGGAGACAGAGGAGAGTAATTCGGTGGCAATGGCGAGGAATTTGAGCCTTGGAAAGACACTCTCGACGTCGGGTGGGATGGCAGGTAGTTGAAAGAAATTGATACCAGTGATGTTGATTGACAATTTTTCAAGTGCTGGCAGAGTAGACAGAAAATTGACGCCAACATCAGAGAGTTTTAGCGAGTTTATATTCAGGAAAGTGACGTTCGTCAGATGGGGGAGGAGCTCCACGATAGCGGGGGGGCTATCAAGGATATGTCGTTCGAAATATTCATTTTCCATATCCAACTTCAGGGTGGTAGGCAGTGATGAGGCAGCCCCTAAGACTTCCGCCAGCGTAACTAACTGGGGAACTGGCTTGGATGGAGAGATTTCGTTATCACGATAAACGACTTCCATAGATTTCAAGGCGCCTCCAATGACCAGGTGGGGTAAAGAAGCTTCTCCCTTGAAATCATTTAACAACACCTCTAACTCCCTGACATTTGGCACAAGTGGTCCTTTTCCGGAATTTATTTTCCGAATATGATCAAGGGCGTCGTCTGCAAGGGACACAGACGGTGCTAAGCTAGCTCGCCGTGGGTGGTAGGACTTGTATCGACTGTTCGACATAACCTTGATTTTGGCAGAGTAATAAAAAACTCGGCTGAAATCTTCAGGGCGGATGACATCCCGCTTGATAGCCTATAAAATGAGCGGTCAAAATGAAAAAGCTGAACGACCCATCGAAATGTCGCACGAGTTTTAGTCCCGAATGGAACATGGGGGTTCTCTGAGGAATTACTTCCACAGCATGTGATGGAAGACAATTGATAAGATTGAAAAGGTCTGCGGGTTGCGTGTGCCAGAGGACATCCGTGGCAGGGTCAGTAAAAGTTGTGCAGGTTCTAGCAAGACCAGCGAGCGTAGCTGGAGGGCTTCGCACTCGATCGCTACACGGCTCGCTGGAGATGTACTGAAATATCTCAGCAAGAATTTCCTGGATCTCCAAACAGTGGTGCATAATAACTTTAAGAGAGGAACGGTCGAGAGAAGGGTTTGAGAATTGCGAGGAGATGTCTTGGTCATGATCATGACTCGATCTAATCTAATCTGACAAGTCCAAACAGCCTCATTCCTGCAGAGAAGCCCCATCACATATCTGCAAAATGAGAAACTGTGGATAATTACCTCTGATTGTAATCGAGTATTCCCATACCTAATCTAGACAAGCAAGCCTTTCGCGAATCTCATCCCACACCTCAAAATAAGACTACTCCTTCTCATCCTCCTCGTGTAATTGGGTCGTTGCCGCAGGAAACGGGTGCCGATAAAATGAGCTATAACTCAGTTTCTGATGGCGAGGAAAAGTCTTGTCTAGAAAGGCGGCGACGGCATCAACATCACCAACAAGAGATGTGCAAACGTCCAGGTTGGTGTAGATACGATCTGTTCAGGGTTAGGAAACTAGTTGTGGCATTGAACCGAGTCAACTTTTCAAATTGGGCGCAAAGGGCTTGACAAAGTTGAGATCCACAACAGGAGTGATTTCAGCAGCTTCAATTTTGAAAGTGCGTTCACCCAGGCCTAGACTCCGGAGGGCGGTTGACAGAACCTTGAGGAGGCAAAGCAGGGGTAGCAGGTGAAGGAGTTGTATTTCTTGTGTCAAGTTCTGTAACTTGACTGCACTTGGGTTAATATTCAACCGGGTGCTAAGCAAGGAGGCCGTTGACGGAGGGGGTGGAGGTGAGCATACGGAAATCATACTGGAGCGGAGGAAGAATAGCATGATATAATGTAGAAGTTCCCGGTCCCTGTAAGGGAGGAGGCGGATTTCGAGGTGACATGGGCATTCCAGGATGTTGGGGTATATGTGAACCTGGAGGAGGAGGGTGGTGTTGAAACTTGAGGGTGCTGATGGACGTTTGCGGAGGCATTGGATACCAGTTATACTGGGGCATATGACGCTGGTTGGATGAGTAGTACATATCAACATGGATGATGATGTGCAGTCTGTGACGTCTGTCACCGTTACAGTCATTGCCTTATAGCTTATACGCCAAGACGGGTGGCAAAGATGGCGAACATAGCTCACAATCGTTGAACATTTCTGCAATATCCTACTCGGCAGTTCAAGTCTTTGAACACATGTATGCTCAACAATTCCGTTCTATACCACCGGCCACCGCAATTTTTCAAACGCGCCAATTTTTACAACTTTCCTCGAGCAACTTTCTGACCCTCCTCGACTGCATGGAATCATCTCAGCAACTGGGCTTTACTCTCGAGGTCTCACCCGACGATTAAACTCAATTCCGCACCTCCAAAAAGCCGATAGGCAACTGCAAATTGAGGCTTTCTCAAAAGCGGGATGGGATCTCCGATGATGGTATCAGGCCAATATCAGGCCTCCAGGCTCCCGGGTCCTTGACATCAGCGACACATTGTCATGTGCCTGGGTGTGTTGTTCGTATACCCTCTTATACCCTGGTACAATTGTAGTACCGATACAAGGCACGACTTTTTTTTTCTTTCTACCATTCCAGCAGTCAGATAAAGGTTTCTACAGGTCCTTGGCTGTCCTTGGGCACTGTGATATAGTCGTCAAATCTGTCGATGACCAATTTGGATCGATTTCGCGATCCTGCAGGAGGACTGGTTCATGTCAACTTCAGTTTCATGAATCTTGGAAAAGTGCCTTAAGGAGAATCATGCATGATGCGACCATAAAACCTGGCTTCCCAACCATCCTCCAATCCGTTTCAAAATGAGCGAAGCACCTCCTGCAACAGTCAATACCCCTCGCGCCTCCGCTGGCTCCATTGCTACTTCTTCAATCAGTACTGGCTCCGCTGCTACCGTTGTTCATCCTTTCGCCCCTGTCTCTGCTGCCGTTAGTTCCCCTCCTGTTTCGACTGTCTCCCTTCCCGTCAGTGCCCAGCCTGCCTCCACTGGATCCCTTGCCGTGTTTATCGGCGGCGACGCCCCCCCTACATCCGTTGCTGCCGATGCGACTGTATCCGACGAGGTCAGGCAGCCTCCACGTGAGGAATGGCTTAGGTACACTTGTGCTGAGGTCGCCGTGGACAAAGGCGCCGCGGAATCCATGAGATCTACGCCTGACCAGCTAGGTTTGACCGTTCAGAAGGCTGTTATTACGAAATCCAGCAATTTGTGGGACAACGGCGATGTGAGTCTTCATTTCTTCGTTTTCACCAACACAAATAATAGCTTTTCGCGCAGACCATCACTTTCGGCTTCATGAACGGAACACTCTATCAGCGAGTCAAGGTCTCCAATGTTATCACGGAATGGACAAAGTATGCAAATGTCACGTTTCTGCAAAACGTTCCCCCCCACAGGGCCAGTATTCGTATTACCTTCGACCCAAGTTCCGGTTCTTGGTCGTATGTTGGAAAGGAAATTAATAAGATTGACCGGTCACTTCCGACAATGAACTTGGCCTGGATAGTTGAGGATACTCACCTTCCTGAGATTACCGCGGACGAGAGAGGTGTCATACTACACGAATTTGGTCATGCTTTAGGCTTGATGCATGAGCATCAATCTCCCGTGCGTGGTGGCAAGATCCATTTGAAGCCTGAGGGTAAGTCCTATCGACACGCTCTTTTGAAGTTGGGATTCTCATTTTCTTTCCAAAGCGGTTATCGATTATTACACGGTCACTCAAGGGTGGACAAGGCAAGACGTCATTAATCAAATTCTCGACGTTTATGCGTTGAAGGACGTCTCCAATTTCTCCGAGCTCGATCTGAAATCTATCATGATGTCAGTTTCATTGTGAACTTTTTGATCGATACTCACGTTTTCATGATCAGGTACTTTATGCCAGCGGCAATGAATGAGGAGGGTATCGAGGTCAAACCTAACAATGAGCTTTCTGACATCGACAAGGCATACATGATAATCAACTACCCTTATCCCGTCGGTACTCCTCTTCTTGACCCGGTATGGACGTTCGATTACGCTCTGGGGATTGCGGGCGTTGAAGGCAATGCCAGGGACCAGATTCTTCAAGAGTACCGAAATTCGAATTGGTCCGAGGTTAGATACCAGTTCACAAATTGGTGCATCACCGCTCGTGCCGCTCGGGCAGAACGTTTAAACAGTGTGTCTAGCGGTAGTGAAGACACCGTGGGTAATCCCAGCCACGAAGTGAAGCCCGAAGATGACGTCGTGGTTGACTGGTGCGCTTCCCAACTCGGTGACAATGACGTTGGCAAAGGTGCTGCTCATGGCGTTGCCACGGTCAACAAGGATTTGTGGCTCCCCGGCGATACCATTACGTATGCTTTCATCCAGGGTACTGGAGATGCCACGCCGTATCGTCAGCAACGCATTGCCGATACCTTCAAGTACTACTCGGGTATTACAAACCTCAAATTCACCGCCGTTCCTTTCGACCCCGTCAAGGCCTCAGGCGATATACGCATTTATTTTGGTGAAATTCCGGGAGGCAAGATTACGGGTTGGTCTGCCATTGGCAAGACATCCATTAAGCATCGCCAAAGTCAAGATGATATGACGTTGGCAGGCGGATCAGTAGAATCTTCGATGGTTCTTAGCAAAGCTATCCCGAAAACTGCGGCTGAAGCGAAGGGTGATTGGGTGAAGCGGGTTGAGGAGAGAACCCTTTATCATGAAATCGGCCATGCTCTTGGCCTTAAGCATGAGCATGTATCCCCATTCACAGAAACGAAAAATCCACCGAATAAAGACGTGTCAGTTGCGACGCCGTTTGACAAGAAATCGGTCATGTTGTACGCGAATAAGAAGCTCAAGGTTACGAGTGCTTGGGATTCGCTCAAAAGCTTCTTCGACTTTCATTCGACGGATTATAACCACGCACCCTCGGCAATGGACCAGGCCTTTATTGGGGTGAGTTCCTTGAAGAATCTTTGTGACGAACATATTCTGACACTCTTCCCAGATTCTCTATCCTTATCCCGAAGGACACGTTAAGGACAGCTTCAAGGCAAACATCGACACTTTGGGTCTGTCAGATAACTTTACAAACTACGCCCAGCAGCGAAACATTGCCTTTTCCCATTCTGGTCAGCCGGAATTTGCGGATCAGATCGCAGCGTTACGAAATATGATCAAAGCTGATCTGGCACAGCTCGCTACAAGTCGCGGCACTAGCGGTGCACCTAGTGCTGCGAGAGGAGTGAATGCGGACGTAGAACAACCACCATTTAGGGCTCGAGGAGCCGCTCCGCCGCCGGGACCAACGACTGGGCCGTTCATCGACATTCTTGTCGGCAAAATCACCGAATTGTTTGCGCCCAGCTCGGGTCAAATTTTTGCGCTTCAGTTCCCAGGCCGATTTTTGGCTAAAGAGCAGTATGCTTGGGATAGCTCTAGCGCTGGCGTCTATGGCCAGTTTGTCAAGCCAACAATTGTTAACGAGAACGAATTTAGGTTGACCGACCAACTGTACAACGTTGGAAACGTTATCGGCGCTCCCAACGGGATCAACTTGTCAATTGTTTACGAGCAATGTCTAAACAATCTGGTGCCAGGTATCCAGCCAGCGGCCATTAATTTTGCGAATCAGCAAAATCAAATACGTAAATGGCTCTTGAGGGAGGTACCTGCGACTGGTTGGGTTAAGGACCTTATAGCCGCCCAGCACACTGCGCCTCCGCCCGTGACCGCAGTTGCGGCTGGGGGACCCGTTGCCGCTCGAGCTCTCAACGCTGGCGTAACTAGTGGGGCCGCCTCCTCTTCTATCGACACACCAAAGCCTGCCTTTGCAGTTGCCAACAAGCTTACTACTGACCAAAAGGTCAATCGTATGGAGCTTTCTGCTGCGCTTATGACAGAGTACTTGACGGCTCAGCAAGCCTGGGAGCTTGAACGCGACGAAATGATCAAGAGCGCCAAGGGCGATGCTTTGGAGGATGTCACTCGTCGGCTTGCCCATATTACTCCTATCCGTGAAGCTCAACTCGCATCAAAGTACGGCGATGCTGTTGTTCGCGGTTACTCGCATACGATTCGTCAATATCTTGGTTATATGGATATTAAGAGCGCCGCCGAATTCCTGCAGGACGCTAAGGATGCCCTTCGCCAGTCTGCCACCAGCTCCTTGGACGGAAGCTTGAAGGTTTATCCTGTTCAGATGCAACCCATTGACTGGTATCAAAGTCTTGACACTAATTTTACTATGGAGGATCTCACCGCGGACCCCGACTTGATCGAACAACAAATCGATGCTAAATCGAAAGCTCTTGACATTCTTCAATCACGCCTTGCCGTCATACGGCACAGCCCCACGACCGATCTCAAGGACCTGCAGGACAAGCTTGACGCAGCAGAGTCAGCTTACGATAAAGCTCAAGCTGAGCTGTCGACCACTTACACAAGCAATGTTATTTCGCTTGCCCAGACTTGCATTAACGCCAACAATGAGTTCGTCATGAAGGATTTTGACAAAGCAGCGAAGGCTGCCAAGATTGCCACTGCCGCTTTTGCCAACATCGAAGTGGGAATGGGCAAACTTACCTCAGCCCAACTCTCTGTTACTCAAGCTTCTCGTGCATATACTCGTCTGCTGTCAGCGAAGGTCCTTGCTGAGGCGACCGACACCACAAATGAGACGATTTTGATCACCACCCAGATCAACTCACTTAACAAGGACATTGCCGAACTCACCGCTCGTGTAAAGGCGTTGCGGTACAAGGACAATGCCAGCACGGCGGTTCCTACTCCGACCAACCTGACGCCAATGGGCAATGCGAAGATTGCCTCCATCAATGATGTTGATATTCTTCCTGCAGAAAAGACATCGGGCGGCAGCAGGTGGCAAGAATTCCTCATGAACCACACTGTCACGAGCACGTTCTCCACGAGTAGCCAGTCTAGCGAGGCGAACACCTCCAAATCGGATTGCAATTTCTTCTTTGGTTCCTACCACAGCGAATCATCCAGCGCGAGCTCATCCTCCAGTTCCCTCTCAGCAGACTCGTCAATTACGGTTCAGATTGGCTTCCGGGCCACCTTGATAACTGTCGATCGTTCAGGCTGGTTCCAACCTCAGTTTTTCAAACAATCAAACGGTTTCTACCACATCGACGACACCGTTTCTTGGTCCAAGTGGCCTTCGGATATTAAAACTGTCGATGACTTGAGAACTAAGGGTGCATCTACTGGTGCTTTTGATAAGATCAATAAGTATCTCTTCCCCACATTCCCAGCCGGTTTCCTTTTCTGCAAGGTTGGTTTTATTGGTTCTATCACCTCACTACCCTTTGCTAATTTTTTTCTTCTCATGCGTAGGATATTACTATCAAGGTCGCCCTATCGGCGACTGACGTTGCATCCAAGGGTTCGGCCTACGAAAACGCCAGTGCATCTTCAGGTGGCATTCTCTGCTGGTCTACCAGCTCAACTCACCAGGACCAAGGGTCCAGCAAGACATATTCCTATACGCAAGCCGAAGACGGTTTTATCATTCGCATTCCAGGTCCCCAGGTAACTGCCCACCTTTGTATCCCTCTTGTTAGCGTTGACGTCTCTTGCATAGATCCTGGGGTACATGATGCAGTTTACTGATCCAGACGTGACTCAGCCACTCCCTAACCAGCTTCCCGCAGGATTCCTCGTTCCCGATGACGAATTTGATGCTGTAGCCACGGCGGCTTCTCATGCAGTTGCCCCCACCTCCACGACCACCACCGGAGCTACCAGCACGGCCGCTTCTGCAGCCAAATTTAGTGACCCAACAAAATCTGACACTACTACCCCTGCTACTAGCAAAGTCCTGGCCTAGTGATGCTTTTCTGTGTATCTTTTGTTACTACCCTGTGTACATCAGTTTTCTTGTATAACCATGCGCTCCTCTGCCTCTTCCCGTCTGAATCGCTCCTCCGCAGCCAACCTTTCCTGCTTTAACCGAATGCGCTCCTGTTCCGGTTCTTCTTCTTTGCGCTTGCGTTCTTCCTCCTCTTGCCGTACGCTCACTTGCTCTTCAGCCTGCCTCCGTATCCGGTCTTGCTCCTCCTTCAAACGTTGCCTCCTCAGTCGTTCCTTCTCTTCCTACTTTCGCGGTCGTTCCTTTTCCTCTTCTTTCCTTTTCCGTTCCTCCTCCTCTTTTCGTACGTTCTGCCTCCTCTTTCTCGAGCCTGGCGTTTTCCTCAGCCTCCGCTTTGGCACGTATCTTTATTTCTCATCTTCTTCCGCGAGCCGTTTCCTTCGTTGGTCCTCCGTTTCCATGCGGATACTGGTGGGTCTCCAGGTGGGCGTCCAAAGACTGCCTTGTCGGTAAACAGAACCTTGGGGAGGCAAGGCAGTGGTAGCCGATGAAGGAGTTTTCTCAAGCTTGAACTTTTCGTCAGCCTCCGCTTTGGCGCGTGTCTTTTCCTGCTCTTTCTCCTCTTCTTCCGCGAGCCGTTGCCTTCGCTGGTCCTCTGTTTCCATGCGGATACTAGTTGGCCTCCAGGTGGGTGTCCCAAGACTGCCTTGTCCGCAGGCAGAACCTTGGGGAGGCAAAGCAGTGGTAGCCGACGAAGGGGTTTTCTCAAGCTTGACCTTTTCGTCAGCCTCCGCTTTGGCGCGTGTCTTTTCCTGCTCTTTCTTCTCTTCTTCCGCGAGCCTTTTCCTTCGCTGGTCCTCCGTTTCCATGCGGATACTGGTGGGCCTCCGGGTGGGCGTCCCAGGACTGCCTTGTCGGTAGACAGAACCTTGGGGAGGCAAAGCAGTGGTAGCCGATGAAGGAGTTTTCTCGGGCTTGACTTTTTCGTCAGCCTGCGCTTTGGCGCGTATCTTTTCCTGCTCTTTCTCCTCTTCTTCTGCGAGCCGCTTCCTACGCTGGTCCTCCGTTTCCAGGCGAATCCTAGTGCGCCTCCGGGTAGGTGTCCCAGGACGAAAGACAGGCAAAGGAGTAGTCGCCGATGAAGGATTTGTTTTTGTCAACTTCTCTAACTTGACTTGTTGCCCATCAGCACTTTTAAGAGTAATCTTAGCACGACCCGTAGGAACAAATGCATTTGAGTTAATATTCAAGCGGGTGGTAGGCAAGGAGGCCGTTGACGGTGTGGGTGGAGGCGAGGATACGGAACTCATACCAGGTTGAGGGGGGGTATAAGGCACAGGATGAGATAACTTAACGCCTTCGGACTTGATGGGAGGTGCGGCTGCGGGTGAAGATGATATTGGCGCTGAGGGATCATCTATTGATCCAAATGTAATCACTGAGCCTGAAAAAAAAAATCAATATGAGATCGTAAGAGAGACGAGGCTATGAATGAACCTTGTTTTCTGGCGGCGGCTCTTACTTTGCTACGAGGAATACTGACGCCGTCCTTGATGGGTACACCTTGGCCAAGAGCACTTGGACGTCGTGAACGACTTTGAGCAGGAGGAGAAGAGCGGAGAGTTGGGGTGAAGGTGTCTGCGGCGGGCCCTTTGACCAGGCTGACTTCTTTGGAATTGGACGTCGTGAATGAGATTGAGGAGGAGGAGACGGAGCAGGAGAGTAAGAGCGGGGAGTTCTAGGAATACTGACACCATCCTTGTTGGGTACACCTTGGCCAAGAGCACTTGGATGTCGTGAATGAGGAGGAGGGGGCGGAGCAGGCGAGTAAGCGCTGGGAGTGCGAGGAATACCGACGCCATCCTTAATAGGTACACCTTGGCCAAAAGCACTTGAACGTCGTGAACGAGTTTGAGCAGGAGCTGAAGAGCGGACAGTTGGCGCTGAAGGTGTCTGCGGCGTGCCCTTGGACCAGGCTGACCTCTTTGGTGCAGTTGCAGTTGAAGATTTGCTCATTCTGCACAAATCGATGAGAATCCAAACGACAAGACTACTTCCAGAGAAAGGTTGACGACTGACGAATTTTGCAAGGGAAAAGATGGATGTTGAACTTTGTGCTATCAGAAAGAAGGTCAGCCGAAGCTCCCGCTTTCGTCGATTAAACCCGTGAAGCACCGCCCACGCATCTGTCCAATAAGCGCGTTCGGCGCTTCATTTTCTTGTCGTGAGCCCTGTATGTGCCATACAGAACGAACATGCTAGGAAGCCACCAAAGACAGTAAGCCGCCGAGGAATGAGAAAGACGAAGGCGAGGACCTGGCGAGGATGCACTGTGACGGTCATCCCCCCTACTTATCGCAATCACGTGGTGAACGGCGACTTGACTCGAAATTTCCGCCTGTTTCAACTTGAACTTATACCTGTCGGAGTCTTTCTAAAGGCGCGAAATGCCATCCATTACAAACTCGTCATCCATTAAGTTCAAAAATCGTAATACGATTTTAGAGCTGCCTTGGAGGTCCCAAAAATTGGTATAAAGAGTTATGGTTTGTCGCAAGTTTCATGCTATCAAGCATCCTTGATGTTGTCTTGCACTTAGAGGGCCTAAGCACACCGGAAATTTCCTCTCGAGCCTTATTATGGTTAATACTGAGGTGCGTTATACGCCTTGCAACGATTCACAATTTCCGACTCATAGATTTCTTGCTTGGCCAGCAGTGCTTTTCGTTACAATTTCGTTATTAACTCTTTTCACAAAAAGGAGGGCTTTAGATGCTTCTTGGCCCTCATGAAACTACAACCGCCAGACTGACCATTCGTTTCTAGAGTATGCACATGCACATCATCAACCGCGCGGTTTGTGTCTTATGTTGACCACCAACAAGCCATCTTGATCCACAGGTGTTACCTTTTTGGAACTTGGTGCAACTAAGTCCTCGCGGGAAGTGCGTCTGCAAATGGAAATAACCTCCATCCTAGGTGACATGGGAATCTCACTGAACCTCACCATTCGGAACACACACGGAACTGCCCCCACGAAAGGTACCTGACAGGCATAGTTCCTCCAGCAACTTTGAAATTTAGATTTTTCACGCAAGGCATATCTTCCTGGGGAGAGTAGTGCGCGGCGTGATGAGAAGCTTCTTGATTTTCCAAGTGAGTGCACTTCACCTACTTAACCGATAATAGCAGCCTCACGATAACAATTTTTCGTCAGGGTCGCTTTTTGAACTCTAGCGCCCGCAAAGGACTTCAGGCACATTACTTACCGGCCTATTTAACACCCTTCAATTCGACGATTCCATATCTTTCGTTCTCACTCACTCCTTTTACACGCTCTTTCTTTCTCTACAATGGTATGTTCGCTCTTTCATCCGACTGCAATGACTGATCCTCTTCTCGCACTCAGCCTGTAGTTCGGCAAGCGGCAGAGCTGGTTGCTCGCTTCACGCTGAAGTTGCCCAACATCACGCCCCAGAAAGGCACCACGCTCATTGAAGAGATGAGATGCTATAGTCTTCCCTATGGCGCAATGGGGTTCGTGTCTCACGTCCTCACATACTACGCCATCGCCTGCCTTTGGGCTGCACGAAGCCCCCTCTGGCCCGCTCGGCGTGTCAAATACAGCAAGTTCGATTTAATCCTCGGTATCCTCGGCGTGATTATCTCCTCCGGTATTGCCATCTTCACAATCGTGAGCTGCAAAAACTCGTGGCAACTGCTCGTCATCGCCGTCTGGAAGATGAGCATGTCTCTGTTGAACGGTTGCACGGCGATCCACGCAGCTCATTTGGCCATGAAGGACGGTTACAAAGCCGTCGCACATCCTGAAAAGACCGCCTGGTGGATCCTGCTATGTATGTACTCTGTCCCCTCTCAAACTCTCATTGATAAACTCACATCTCTGCCACTCTTAGATGTCCCAGGAATGTTCGCTGGAATCAGCGGACTCATGTCCCTCGTTGTTCAACATCTTGACAACGTCGGTTTAAGGAAGCTCACAATCGCCTTCTACTCTATCATTGGCATTGGCGTTCTGATCTTTCTGATTGGGATGTTCCGCGGCGCCTCCCGCAAGGTGAAGTCGGTGGATGATGACGACGGAGAAAAGGTCTGGTACTGGGGAATTGGAGGCTTTGGGTTCTCCTTCACGCTATTCACTATCCTAGCCGCCTTCTACGGTGATTGGGCCTTAGGAATGATGGTCCACAACCTAGTTGGGCTGCCGAGCGGAGATAGTTCTGGACTCTATTGGTCGTATTGGCTGGCAAAGCGCTTGACTTTGTTCAGCTGGTGATAGTCTTGACTGTTGTAAGTCTGTAGCAAATGTAGGATTACAGGCTCATTATTAGGTTTGTCTAATTATTGTTCCCATCGTCTCCAATAACATATCCATTTGGACGTTGTTTTGTTTAGTAAGTATCCCTCAAGTCATCCTCTCCAAAAGATCCAGATCCGCCTGAACCTGAACAATAATACGCAGCGCTCAGCGAACTTCACGTCTACTCAGGAGGTTAATAATAAGTTATTTGACGGAGTCTGACCCCGTCATGCCCGTCACTGATAATAACCCGCGAAGGATCCAAGGTGTCCATATCTTGGCCAACTCTTGGCTGGCGCTTCCCAACGTGCAATTTTTTCAAAACTTCCCACAGCATCCTGTCCATAGGTTCCTACTTTCGACTTTTCAATGACGCTTGATGCCTGATATATGATACTTCATTGTTATGGGTTTGCACGGTGTTCAAGAGTATCCTCTTAAGAAGATTCGGAGTCAGAGTGGGCTTTTCAAAGAAATTTGTTCAGTTTCGTTGAAATGCACAAACCTCGAAGTTCCGTAAGCATCGAATCTTTCCTGATTGACGTCGTTCATTCAACTCAATGCTATGATCAAGATTTCAACAAGGGGGCTAGAACTGGCTAGAACTGCATTTCGCTCAGGCATCCCATTGTCAACTAACTGTCAACCGCTACACATTCGAAAGCCAAGCCAACCTACGTGATAACAGGTGACACTTGAGGCAGGGCCTAATAAATAATCAGGACAAATGTACCTCCTTAATTGTGGCCACTTGCAAAATAATGAAGCGATTGTGCATTCCGAAAACATTAATTCTCAAAATTAGAAAATGAAGAACAATAAGAACTTCAACCACATTTAATTTGCATATTTAAACAATGTCTTTGAGAAATAGTCTTGGTAGCCATGGCAACACCACTCAGCTGAAGAATATGTTAAAGAATAAAATAATGGAATTGGTCTGTCAATATGGCTGATGTTCTTATTGTTCAACAGTTTAAAATTTTGTTAATCAATGTTTTTGGCATACACAACAGCTTTATTATTCTAGGAGTGTTGACAATTATGGAGGTACCTTTGCCTAGATCAAACATTGGACCCTGTCTCAAGTGTGATAACGAATGGACAAGACATTTGACATGGATGGTCAAACCTATTCAAACTCATTTGAGGCAATTCTGAGGGGTGGGACCAAGGTGGGACTGGTGCGTACATACATATTTGAAAGATGAAATTTATTCGTCCCTGAAGCCTTCATCCAGGTATGCAGTGTCTTTTAAAAGCGCCCAAGAGCTCTACATAGCCCTGCCACGTACGACCTCCATGAGCAAACCACAGCAAAATCTACCGTTCCCTTTGCTTTGTTCGGGAATTGGGCACGTCAAGGTGCTTTTCACCACGAATCGCTCCTGCCTATTGCCTTTCTGAGGATCACAGAAAAGATCAAGATCCTCGTGAAAAAGTATTGAGGGTTTCAATTACACAGTTTTTGTTCTTCTCCTCATCGTCCCCGCCGATGGTACGCCCTTTGTAACAGGATCTCTCACCGTGTTGCGAAATAACATTGTTTGAACAGGCGACAAATTATGTCCTATTATCGCGAGACAACCCCACAACGTCTGTTTATAACACCCTCGCAAAGGAAGTTCAATGCTACGGTCTCCCATACGGCGGCCTTGGCTTCGTCTCACACGTCCCTATCTACTACACGATTGTCTGCTTATGGCGCGGTCGTAAACCAATGATGCCATTCCGGCCAGTCAAATACTCATGGTTCGACCTGACTCTCGGAGTGGTGGGTCTATGTGGATCTACGGCTATGTCGATCGTTACGATTGTGAGGTGCCGGAACACCTGGCAGTTGTTGGTTATCGCGATCTGGAAGTTGAGCATGTCGCTCTTGAATGGCATTACCGCGATTCATGTCGCTCTACTCTTCCTGAAAGCTTCTCAAAAAGAGCGGCTGGAGGGTGCAGTAGTTGAAGTTCCGATGGACGACTTGGGAACCGAGCGGAAGGAGCAAGCAGCGCGATTACTTCATTGAGACTGGAGCCGAGAATCTTGAAGTCTGTGCCGTTGTGGATTTTCCTTTGTAAGGCTTTATATATACGGCTTCTTACCATAATTGCTTACAGGTCGAGTTCATTTTAGATATCCCCGGAATGATAGCAGGCATGTCCGGATTGATGAATCTGGTAAAACACAGTGAAGGACACAAAGGCGTTACGAAAATAACTATAGGCTTCTACCTCATTGTTGGCCTCGGATTCTGGGTCTCTTTCATTGCTTCACGTGACAGCTAACTGCATAATCGTAGACCATATCTTGGAGAGGCGCACCATCCCTAAATGGTTGCGGCTGCTTAGTCAGTGCACAGCCACCTCGAAACTGGCAAATCGCGCGTGCATCCACTTCGAAACGAAAGTTCGAGGTATTTCAGGCATTCTACCCTGTAGAGCTGTGTATGAAACATGTAACATATAGTATATCAAAATCTAATCCAGAAATTGTTGTTGTCTGACTCATATAAGTTCTCTCCTGCAGTTTGATTGTTGGTGTCCATCCCAGGAAGTACCTGTCCTGCTATTTCCCTTGTATCCTCGAGCAAGAAACCTAGCAACAACCTTAATCAGCTCACAGACCCCCTTGGGCTTTGGCTTCATGTGCTCTTCAATGGCACCCTCTCCATGTGACCTCCACAGAGTCTTTCCCATTGTCAACCTTCATGCTTTCAAATTTTGGGACATGTAAGGTAAGAAAGTAACCTCTTCTGTAGGTATAGGAGGGTGCCACAGGATATTCAGTGTTATGGGATGTGATTTTGCATAGTCACTATGCTTTTGACGCGTTTTTGACGCGTATTATGTAATCCTTTAATTGGTCTTGTAGCCAATCAGCAATTATTACAGCCTTTCTCTTTCCTCCCTCGTGTTTGCCTCAAAATGAGCGCGTAAAAATGATGATCTAGCATTGCTGGAGGGAGACTTTGGACTACTTTTTTAAAATGTGTTTTCTAAATGTCATTTTTCGATTAAATTCCTGGTCCCACGCCCGAATTTAAAAAAACGAGTCCAAAGACTCCCTGCGGAATTGATGTTTGATTCGATTTGGCCATAAATCTGACCCAAAGAAGAGGCCATGCACTAAAAAAGATGATTTCCGTGAAAATCAAAGAAATTGGCAGTAGTACAACAAGTACAAACAACCTACAGCCCAAAGGGGCGATGTGCCTCTCCACATATCTAAATTTTACTTTGTGCGCCTTTATTTGTACAAACAACCATATTAGGTAGAACACCCTTCCAAGTTGGCAAGTTCCAACCGCTCCACCCTTATGACGTGTGGGGCGGGATTGGAGCGTTTGGAGCAACTACCGAAACGGTGCTAGAACGTGGAGCAATAGGCAGCCCGCGCGCATATGGGCATCATGGTTTACATAGCCGCGGCCTAAAACTTGCCTAAAACGGATGTTTATGCACAACCAAAGGCGCAAAGTGAAATTTCAGATGTGGTCTATGATTATGCAGTTAGCTGGAAGCATTAGTATGCCAACACGACAGTTCACTGGATTCACTGTGTGACCGTTTATTAATCTGGCCGGGGTGGATGTATGCATTTATGCTCCTTGCCGTGTTTTATAGCGACTTGGTATTGGGCATGATGACCACAAACCTGGTAGGAGTGGGGACTCGTCGGTGTTTTATTGGACGTACTTTATTTCAAAGCAGCTGCCTATGCTCAGTTGGTAGATTTGTTTGCGGCAGCTGCCTAGCCTGACTACCACCAGTGGGATTCCGAATATTGGGGGAAGGAGCAGGATTGATGGATTTGAACGCCGGACTCTCATACAATACTGGAATTGTGCGCTTTGTGCTTCACCTCGATTTTTATAATTGATTCGTCGGACTCGAGGATAGTGGAGTGAGGTTACATAACCGTCTCCGGAAATTTCAATTCTTGATGTCTCTTATGGCGACTGGATGTCGGGAACTTTGAATGGTGTCACAAACTTGGTGGGGTTTCCAAGTAATTCAAATAAAGAATTTCGTTGAATTTGTTATTTCATGTTGAAGTACCTGCCGTGAGTTAGTAGGACTTGGATAGAACGCAAAAATTAGGACAATGTGTTGTTGACATTCTCTTAACTCATACTATATAGTTTACAGGGCATAGAGTTCATACTTTGACCAAGGCATCAAATGAAATATTTTTTCAACACACGGGTGTACTACGCGCTTGCATCCGAACAATTGGTGTCCACAACCTATGGTTTTGGCTGGCAAGGCTGAAAGGTTTTAACGTTTCTGAGTTGCGATAGTTTAGAATTATGGGGCGTAGGAGTTTGACTGCGCTTGGACTCATCAAAGTGCACTCAGCGTCCCAGTCATGAAAGCGCAGGCGGGGAACTTTGCGTTTAACCTTCAGCGCCCATTTGTGGTTGTACTTTGATAATAAGACTTTAAAAGCTTGAAATAGCCTACAGGGTACGCTGCATTCTATTCTCTGGAATCACGCCAAATAGTGGATTATTTGCCCTTTCGAAGGAGATGTTCGACGTTACACATAACAATTTGCATCCCAAGCTCGTATCAATATCTTATAGGGTAATATTAACCGGGAAAAGCTGCCCTTGAGAAATTGTCACTCACTCACCACCCATATGTATAGTCGGGAGTGATGTAAGTGCGACTAATCGCTTGGAGGTTTGAACTGTCTTAACGGAGCAATGTCAAAGATAGTAACAGTTTTGGAGCAAAGTTACTTAAGTTTCGGAGAGGATGAAGTTTGGAGGGGGACTTCTTCGATTGTGAGACGTGCTCAACCGGATTGTTGGGAGTGATGAGGCCTTGACGTGTTTCAGGATTGAGGTGATCTAGTGTTTTCGGCTGAGAACCTCATTTTGTTTCCCCAAACATACATGAAATAGAATGGTCTAGCATGTTATGATGAGCGGCCAGCACACGGAGGCATGTTGTTGTGGTGAAGAACAGGCGTGTTGTGTACACGTGTTTGGAAGAGAAGCAGGGGATAAGAGGGTCACGAGACGACAATGTTCTAAAGCCAAGCTAAAGCCAACTCGCCTCCCTCGTCGTTTCTTCCTCCTCCTCGCCGTCGTCTGCAATGGCGTCCTCCAGTACTCCTGAGCCCTCGTCGTTGTCGTCTGCAATGCCGAGGATTCCCATGACTTCTTCAACCTACCCACCAACCACTCCCCGACCCCGGCCCGCCTCGCGACGCAGTGCGAGTTCTTACCAAGTGCCGACGGCGCGCCCTTCAGCATACCACAGTCATCATCCTCCCCAGCATCAGCGCACTGCATCGTCCTCTGCAGCGTTGAATTTCCCTACTCGCAGTCATCCATTTACGTCTCGAACAACAACACCCCCACCCCCGCCACCACCACCATTGCAAGCGCCACCTTCCCTCGTCGTTGAACCTCGTTTTTCCCATCTATTTGCAAGCGTTCTTGGCTCGCCGTTTCTTACAACCTCAGACGCTCTTCCCCATCTAAATGGCGTCGAATTAGATATGCTGGACTCTGGACCGGTGCAACGGCCTGCATCTCCCTCGCCAACTGCAGACTTTTCCATGATTGATGTGGACCCCGATGATTTAAATGCTGATAACTATTCAAATTCCTTTATTCCAGGTGCCTACCCATACTCGCAAACCCGCCATGGCCACGGGAGGTCGATGTCCTCCTTGAGTGGCTTCGGTTTCTCCCGCGGAGCAACCTTCTATAATAACTCTCCTGGATGGGGATCATCAGGCTTTACGAATTCAGGCGCCATAGGTAGTAGCCCGACCCCAAGGGATCAATACCCTGGTCCTTCGAGTGCTACCTCATCACCTCAGAATCCCCTAAAGTCCCTTCTTCCACGGTTATGGGACGTTCTTTCTTCTCCCGGTCGGGCAGTTCTCAACTTGTCGTCTTCCACGCCAAACAACCCTATGTCTCCCTCGTCTTCTCTACAATCCTCAAGGGCAGGATCTCCATCAACATCACCCAGAGGTCCTATCCCTGCGGGGTCATCTTGGTACACTAGCAATCAGAACAGCGGCCGTCAATCGCCTGTATACTGGAGTACCCCCAATCTTAATGGCGGCAAGGGAAAGTCAAAAGCCAAAACAACCAACTTCTTTTCGAATACTCACATGACCAGGAACGGCAGCCGCGGGGAACTCAGTGAATATATCAATTACTCAGAACTCCCTCCTCTAGACGGAGAAGAGGGCGAGTTGATCGACGATGAGGCGTGTTTTATTGACGTTAGGGCGGTTACGGGTATTGGTGGGTTTCCTTTCTTACTCTGCGATATTAGAGCTCATCCATCCACATCTATTGCGTAGATATACTTGGTCTTTTGCCTCCGGAACTGGCATTACAAATTCTGATGATGCTCTGCCCACCTCCTTTGGTCTCATCATCTTCTCGTGACAAAGTACCGTGGTCGTCGGCTTCTCAGTCCGAAGCAAAGAGCTCCACAACAGGGCTCTCGCCTAGGTCTCTCTCCACGTCTTCCAACAGCTCTAGACCCTTTTCACTAGCACTCTCACCAGCCGACCAAACAGCAGCATTGCATGATCTTCTCGCCTGCCGCTCAGTTTCCCGCACATGGTGCCGCCTTGCCAGTGACAACGACGTCTGGCGGGTGTTGTTCCTAAGTAGATGGGAAGTTGACCTCAGGAGGGGTGGAAAGGAAATGCGGATGAAAATGGGTTATCCCGATTTGAACAAAGTGCGATTGGGCAGTAGTGCTAGGGAAATGTTGGGACCAACTTGGGATTCGGCATGGCCTTCCTGGGCTGCGGGCAGGAATGCCAGCAAAAACACTCGCCCTTCTGGTGGGGGCAAGACACATAAATTTCAGCCGCCTACTCTCTCCCCAACCGTTCAGAGACCGATGATGACGAGATCCAGGTCCTCTGCCGTCGAATACGATCGAAGTGGACGCGTATCCATGAACGGCAGTATCAAAAGTAACAGACCCATCATCAGTGCTCCTCTCCAACTCGACTGGCGGGTTTTGTACCGAGAGAGGTTGGAGCTTGATAAGCGTTGGTCGGGAGCCGCTCGTAGGCCTGATGAAATGAACCCGAACCTTGCGTCATCCATCTCTGCATTGGGCGGAGAAAGAGGACTGGAGATGCAGAAGCACGATGGCGAGAAGAAGGCATTTGAGCCACAGCTCCTGCGCATCAGCGGGCACACGGACAGCGTTTACTGCCTCGAGTTTGATTCACGGAGGATCATCACCGGCTCGAGAGACCGGACGATCAAGGTCTGGAGTTTGAGGACGGGCAAGCTGCTTGGCACCTTCCGCGGTGTGCATAAGGGCAGTGTCTTGTGTTTGAAGTTTGAGAAGGACTGGGACTGGGTTGACGGATGGGATGAGTCCAACTGTTTGGATGACGACCAAGCCGAAGTCGAGCCGGGTTTGACACAATCTTCCTCGGATATTCGATCTCAAGGGAGGAAGAGGGAAGGATTTATGGTGAGCGGGAGCAGCGATTGTTCCGTCTGTGTTTGGAAGTTGGAGGTTGGCGATGTCATAAGCGGAGGTGAAGGAGGAAACGGGGAGGAGAGGGAAGTCAAGGCTGAGATGAGGGCAGTGCTTAAGGGTCACATTGGTGGAGTTTTGGATCTCAGGATTGATCGCAAGTGGATTGTCAGCTGGTGAGTCACCATTTGTCGTTCAGCAACCGGGCGGGCTCAATGATATTTTGATTCGACAGTTCGAAAGATGCGGTAATCCGCGTCTGGGACCGGCAAACCCTTGAGTTGCACCGCACACTTCGCGGTCATGAAGGTCCCGTCAACGCTGTCGGCTTACAGAGCGGGAGAGTGGTACGTGCGCTCCTCCCTCTGATTGTGACCTAATTAATTCCCTTGGTTTTAGGTCAGCGCCAGCGGGGATGGCAAGATGATCCTGTGGGATATCGCCAGTGGAGAACGTCTCCGAACCTTTGAAGGCCATGATCGCGGATTGGCTTGTATCGAGTTCAAGGTATGCCCCTCATGCCACTCACTGGTCCCTTCGCTCACAATCACGTTATAAACAGGACGACATGATTGTTTCAGGCTCAAACGACTGCAAAATCAAAGTCTGGTGCGCCTCTACAGGCGAATGTTTACAGACCTTAGTTGGGCACGAAGCCCTCGTTCGAGCGCTGTCCTTCGACTTACGAAGCGGTCACCTCGTGAGCGCCAGCTACGATAAGACCGTCAAACTCTGGGATCTAAGGACAGGTACGTTACGTTTCCCATGCACATTAAAGTTGTTTACTGATAATTCATATAGGCAAACTCTTGCGCGAATTCAAGGGCACTCATACAAGCCACATTTTCGACGTCAAGTTCGACGTCGCGAGGATCGTCAGGTGCGCATCCCTTGTTTGTCCTCACTCTCTTCGATAGCTGACCCTCAATTGTCCAGCACCTCACACGACCAGAAAATTGTAGTTCTGGACTTCTCAGCTGGGCTCGACGCCTCGCTCTTTATTTAGTTGTTCTCAATCCTTTCCCGATCTTGTTCACTGTATATCATTTCTTGTTCTGCACTCATTTTATTTTGAACGTTCTCAGTCATCTGTACATACAAACCACACCACCTCTTTCTCGTCATCATCTATGTAAAACGGTCCCAAATTTCTCTTTCATCAATCATTTTACATTACCAGCCTCATATTAGAAGCCTAGGAAGGTCGGACTTTCGGAAGCTGGAGGATGGAATGCAATAAAAATTTTGGTTTTCGGAAGCAAACTTGCTTGCCAGTCTCCGAAGGGTTGTAAGAAGTCTTAGAACGGGCAGAAACTATACTGCGACGACGGGCTTATCGTTATCATTCAATTTGGCAGTGAGAACCTAATTGCAATTGCTTGTAACTGCATTGGAGGCTATTAGAGGTTTTTTCTGATAAAGCTTGACGATCATCGATCAGCTTCGGTTCCTCTTCCATCTAGTAATAAAATTCCACAGCCTGAGTCAAGATGAGTCGTTTCTGGTCAACCCAGATGTTTCAATCAAACAGGCTTTCAATGTCTTTTTTGCGCACAAAAGACGGGTCTATCCAAACACGACCAAGATGCAACCAAGACTCTGTCAGTCTGGTTTGAATTCGTCGTCCCTCACATTTCTTTTAGAGATTATTCACACCTTTGATCAAGCGGACAGCGAGATCCGCGAAAACATGTACATAGATATCGATATTGACGAACCATTGCATAAGCAGAAACCTTCAAGAACCCTTGGCACAAAACAGCAATGCAATTATCCAACAATTATCCAACAGCTTCAAGCGAAATCACGGTCACGTGGTCCGCTTTGTCGCCCAAAAATAGATTTATGATCACGAGCCAGACCACCCAATATGCTGTATAAAAGGCCACAAACCCGCCTCGATGTCTCTTGTCTTCTTACTACCACCTCACCCCTCTACTTCTCTCCTCCACCGAACTCGCGGTTCACCAGAGCTCCTCCCACCCCTTTTGGACATCGGTGGCGTCCAAGTGCCATCGGCAAGGACCCTACTACTTAGTGAGTGGCTGACCGCTATCATCGATCCCTATGCTGTATATTATGCCCGCCATTGTGAGTGCGGTAATTGGCACCGCCCATTGGCTCCATCGCGTTCGGCAGGTCATCGTCGACTCGCCCGCACTCCACCATCGCGCTTGATCGTAGACCTCCTTGCCACTCACTGACAAGCGGCGTGCTGACATTGTGTTTCAGGAATTCCGTTCTCGCGACAAGATCTAGAGCCGACGCTGAAGAACCCCCAAGAAAGGGAAAAAAAAGTCCCACCAAAAACGAAGCCCTGGGTCCTACAAAAGCCATACCACACCAACTGGGCGCGTAGGGCGTTACTAGACGTCATTTCAGGGGTCTTTTTTGTTGGGTGCTCTGGCCTTGAGCCTCCGCCCTTCATTCTCGAAACCGTTTGGCGTGGTACGTAGCACCGCGCGTTCATTGGAAGTTGTGCGTAGTAAGAGCTCACAGGATTCCAGCGGCCATGAAGAAGGGCAGCCTTGATGAGTCGGCTTCAAGAGTCGACGAAGATACCACTTCAAGGGGGCGGCCTTTGAGTCGACGAAGAGAAAGTTCAAGAAGGGCGGCCTTTGAGCCGACGAAGACTAGAAAAAATTGGCCGATGAAGAATGGAAAAAGGAAATGTAAAAGAGAGTCGAGTGGGCCGATGAAGATGCGGAGGTATCAGAGTTTGATATCGAAGCACCCCCCAGCCGACGAAGATATGGAGCCATATGACCCATACGCGGGAGAGAGCGTTTAAGGTGAGTTTTCCCGGGGGCGGTGGTCTGGTTCATATGCCGACCTCCTCGTGCTCCCTTGTCGTGGGCCCCGGGCTTAGACCGCGTTGCTGTACGCACCGGTCGACCAAAAGCACGTTAAATTTTATCATACCTATTGTCCATTTGTGAGTAGCGCATCGAGAATTTGCGTCTTTGAGTTTTCGCTGCTTCCTGTTGAAAATATGTAGACTTTTGTTTGAACAATGAAAACGGTCTCACCAACAATTGCGACTACTGCCCTTCGCCAATTAGCCAACTTGAGTTTCTGTGAGGCGCACCGGAAAGAATCATCATCCTCTACAACCTGCTTTTAATCCGACAATAACAACGTTCCATCTATTCTGTTACATTTCATTGCAAAGGGACGTACATTCCATCTAAATCCATATCTTCGTTGTCCTTATCGAGTAATTCATACACTTCCAGCCTCAACAGCCGTATGTTCATCCGACTTTGCAAACCTTCCGATGACGCCTTTAACCAAGTCAATATCAGGCCTCTCAACATCGATGACCCTCTTCTCTTTTTCTAGTAACCCATGGAACTCTTGCGGGAGAACGTCCCGATCAAAGTTGAAGTGCGAGGACCCCTCAAGGGCTTTCGACACGGCCTCGGAGAACTTGGCTGGGTGGGCCGTGGATAGGACGATTTGGTATGTATTTGGGGAGCTAAAAGAGATTGAAGTTTGATAATGACAAACGCTAGCGGGAACAGGTACTTACTTCTTGGGTGCGATGATCCCCGCAGCTGCTAGCCCGACAGCGGTGTGTGGGTCAGCGACGTACGATGGTTGGCCGTCAAAGTAAGACTGGATAGTGGTCAAGGTCTACAAACACCATCAGAGACCAATCCTTTACAAGAAAGCATGGACATACCATTTCATCGGAAATCCGCTCGGCCAAGAAGTCCTTACGACCCGCTTCCAGAGCAGCAACAGGGACTTCGACGCGGCCGTCAATTTTCACCTTGTACATCCATGTGTCAAGCGTCTTGCTCGTAGCCGTTCTCCTCGCAGCATCATCTTCACCCTCTGCGGTCTCGTACGCAAGGTACCACAGCAACCTTTCAAAGTTGCTGGACACAAGGATATCCATGGCAGGACTCAACGTCTCCTTCACGCCACTAGCGTCCGTCCCCTGCTTCCCATTCGAAGACCCTCCAGCAGGAGCCGCAGCGCCTTCACCCTCTACCGCGCTAGAGTCGACTTTCTCGTACCTCCCTGTCTTCCAGAACCTAGCCAGAATATCATTCGCATTCGTCGCCACGACGAGCTTGCCCATAGGCAGCCCCATTTTCTTGGCATAGTAACCTGCGAGGATGTCGCCAAAGTTTCCGGTCGGGACGACGTATTGGATTTCTACGTCTTCCAGTGAGGTGCCCTCGGGAAGTTGGGATTGGAAGTGGAAGAAGGAAAGGAAGTAGTAGACGGTCTGTGCGAGGATGCGTGCCCAGTTGATGGAGTTGACGGCGCCTAGCCGGTGTTCTGAATTGAACTCTTTGTCAGCGAATAGGGCTTTGACGATGTCCTGGATTGCGTTCAGTTATGTTCACCACCCTCCCAAAGACACAGATAAGTACCTGACAATCGTCAAATGTCCCTTTCACAGCGACGTTGTGGACATTGGCGTCCGTTACCGTCGTCATTTGCGCTTCTTGAATAGGAGAAACACGACCCTTTGGATGAAGAATAAAGATAGAAATGTTTGCCTTGTTTCGAAGGCCATAAATAGCAGCGCTACACGCTGTGATAAGCGTTGCTGCGACCAGAGTTTACAAATCATTTACCTTCCAGTATCCCCACTCGTCGCGCCAACCACAGTCAATGTTTCCTGCTGCTCCCCCGGTATTTTCTTCGCATTACGGCGGAGCAGGAAGAATTCGAACAAATTGCCAAGCAACTGCAGCGCAACATCCTTGAACGCAAATGTTGGGCCATGGAACAGCTCCAATATGAACGTCTTGTCGCCCAGCTTTTTCAGTGGCGTAACATCGGGGTGCCTAAACGTCCTGTACGATTTCTCCGCCAGTGTCCTAAGCTCCTGCTCCGATATCTCGTTTGGGGATATGTAGAGGGATAGAACGGCAACGGAGAGATCTACAAAAGAGTAGTCTTTCCAGTTGGTTCTCCAGTCCGATGGAAGCGAAGGGATGTTTTCTGGGATGTAGAGACCACCATTAGGAGCGAGGCCTGTGAGGACTGTCTGTTGAGTATGTTTTTAGGAGAAATATCCATGTGGATTATAGTGGATGGGATTGACCTCTTCGAAAGAGAGCTTCTGGTCCCCTCCACGCGTTGAGAAGTACTTCATGGTCAGGGATCGGGTCAGGGAAAATTATTCGTCGATAACGCTCAATTGTCCGAGTATTTGTCACGGAACGCTGAAATAAACAAAGGACATGGCAAGACTTCGTTGAGCTGTGAGCTTGGCGAAATGGGTATAGAGATGATACATATTAGATACATAAATATTACAGCCCAGCTGCATGATGTAACAGTCCCAACATCTGGAACTAGAAAAACATTCAGCATCAGTTTCAACAAAATCCAAAACAGTCAAGATCACCTTTTCCTCCTCTGAATCCGAGTACAGCGACCACACCCCTCCATCTTTGAACTCAATCACAAAGGAGAACGGGATAGCTTCCAGCGCTTCGTACCCCTCACTCCATTCCTTCAATCCCCGGACTATGCCAGGCAAGTCCACCTTCTCCAGCACAACATGGGTCTCCTTTCAAATCCCAAGGTCAGCAACGGAAAAGAAAAACGGGAGTTGCAATACATACATTAGGATGTCGATAGAAATACACCGTATTCCCAACGAACTTGTAGAACATCCGTTTCCAGACATGGGCATCGCCCCGTTGAATGGTAACCCACCCCGTCAAAATTTCCGCAGCCTTCCCGTTCTTCGTCAACTTCTTCTCTGCCAGCAGAATCTTCTTCTTCCTTTCCTCCTCCTCCATTTTCTTCATCGCCTCCGCACGCCGAGCCTCCTCCTCATTCTTACGCGCTTGTTCAGTCCGCCACGACTCCAGCCGTTGATGTTCCTCTAACCGTCGTTGCCGATCCAACCTTTTCTTCTCCTCCAACTCCCTCCGTGTCCTGTCCTCCTCTTCCTTCTCCATACGCTCCTTCCTTCTTCGCTCTGCCTTACCCCTCCGCACCTCAGCCTCAATCGACTTACGTCTTTCCAACTCCTCCTCCTCTTCCTGCCGCCGAAAGTCCTCCTTCTGTCGCTTCAAAAGTGCCTGCCTCGCTTCTTCCGCGCGCAACGCTTCATACTCTTCCTTCTCCCTTTGTTTTTGAGCTTCCAGCCGTCGTCGGGCTCGCTCGGCAGGATCGAAGAACCCAGAAGTATCATGCGATGCCCATTTCCCATGTAATGGCAATGAATATAGTTGTGCCGGCTTCCGCTGGGGAAATTGTGGCTCAATTACCACAATATCGTCGGTGTCATGTCCGTGAGATATCACAGCGAATTCCGAAATGTTGGGGTGCTCTCGTTCAATCGAAAGTAGTCCCTTCGTGACATCGGAAGTGCGAGACGGTTGTGAGGAATGGACATGTGCATGTCTGCCTTCGTCCTTTGGGGGGATCGGTGGAGGAGCGTCATGGGAATCTTTGACAGTCTCGTTTGGCTTCTTCTTGCGCCTCAATAGATTGCTGAATATGCTGCTGCCCGCTTTCGGCGGTGACCGTGCTATTGGAGGAGAATTTCGGGGTGGGCTTGCATAGGCTTCTGAGAATGAGCGTTGTACCACATCGGTATCGTTCGCTTTGGGTATAGGAAGTGGTTTGCTAGAAACGTCGGCGGAGAAACTGCGGCCCATGCCTTTCACTTCAATGTCTTCTGGACCTGATAAAGCTTTGTGAATGGCGTCGAGAGTAAGTTGGGATAAGTTGTCCACTGTAAGCGTGACCTGGTTTTTCTGTGGCAGAACAATGAGGCGGCTTAGCGACAATGGAACAATGGCGGGTATCTACCTTGAAAAAAATTCCGACTCGTCGCGAGTGTACCAGTGCACGCGCTGTTGTCATGACAACAGGTCAGATTTCAATGCCGCACTTCATGGAGGAGGGTCGACGCACCTCTTTTGACACCAGAGACAGAGGGAGGGATATAGTTGATAAGGACGTAAATTGGGTCCAAGTCGACTTCTTCCCGATAAAAAGCAATAAAAACTTCATCGACGTCATAAATCTTGGTCTTCAGTTCTTCCAGGCCGTCCATTCCATGGGAGTAGAGCGCGAGATCTTCGTACTAACCCACATCTAATCAGATTTGCAATATGAAGGCTACATTCTTATGCCGTTCTCTTACGTTGTCATTGGCAAAGTGCAGCAGCAACCTAAACGATATCACCGAGAAATGAGCGCACAAAACTCTGGATTTCAAGAGGTAGATGTTCACCAGTTGAACTCGTTATTTATGATAGATTCATAAGCCGCCGTCAACGCAGCAGAATCCGACATTGGAAGAGACATAATGTAGAAAGATAGTGCGCCAACCAGGGCAAGATGTATAAGTGGAGCGTTGGAGAAGAACAATGAGATTGCATGAGAAAATGCGGAGAAAGTGGCTTTGCAACACGTGTATTTACGTGACAATTATTTCAATGTCGTTGTCGAGAGCTTGGCTCAACAGCATCCAAGCGCCATGGTCACCGCCACACACGTATTATGACTGGGTTATATCCATCGTACTGGACTCGTTTGACGTTGATCTCTGGCGCTAGAAAGAATTGGACTTGAACTGGACTCAGACGTGTAGCAGATCGCCATAGGGTCTAGTATGCCCAACGTCAAAGAGCTCGTCAGCTCCACGCTGGAAATCACCCCCAGCATCTCCGTCGACATCGTTCAGTATCAACCTACAGAGCGCACAATTGAGGACCGGTTCTCAACAACTTTCGACCAAGCTTCTAACCGCCTAATTTTGGGCGTATATGATGGTATCTCTCTTTTACCATTTTGGCCCGGGCGTCTGATCTCATAATTTCCTTCCCTTGTAGGGCATGGTGGTACAGCGACTGCTCATCACGTCAGTACGACTCTACCCGTCAAGCTTATCCAACATCCACCATCAAGGCATAGCACCCTATTCGAAGAGTTGGACAACTCCCTGTTGAACGCCTTTATAAATGATCATTCTCTCTTCCGATCCAGATCCGAAAATTGGGTTGCTCACGCTGAAGTTGTAAAATCGGGGTGCACAGCCTTGATTTTCGACATTGACTTGAACTCTATGCTGGGATCTTTCGCGAACGCAGGTGATTGTCGGCTGGTCGTCTATAACCCTTCGAAAAACAACGTTCGGCAAACCGTCGATCTCAATGCGAAAGCAGTGTCTGAAGTGGAGAGATTGCAACACCAACACCCTGGTGAAGATATGCTCATCGTGTCAGGACGGTTATTTGGCAAGGTGATGAGCACACGAGGCAAGTCTTCATATTTTAAACGCTGTAAAGTTCCCAGACGAACTGATGTCTCACAGGTTTTGGAGATGGCTATTACAAGCTCCCTCGTGGCGGGTTCATGGGGAATAGAAAACACAGAAATTACATTGACATCCTGTCTTCCATCGAACGGAAAAACAAAGTCCGCATGAACGCTCAATACAACTCATACTTCTATGGGTATCACACGCCCCCTTACATTACCGCCGCGCCCGAAGTGGGCACGCTGCCGTTAGAAACGGGAGATGTTGTGATCATGGCTTCAGACGGGTTGTGGGACCTCATCTCGAGCGACGACGCCGCGAACATTGTTCTCGCCGGAGTAGCATCTGGGGAAACGTGTTTGGCGACGTACCTTCTAGAGAGCGTCATCGGGACACAATCACCGGGAGATGACGTGACCATTCTCGTGTTGCAGATGTAATAATGTGGTTCCGAGTACGTGACGCTTCATCCCAATCTGTTCAAGTATATTCAATAGATGGAGCTCATCTTGAAATAGTTTTTGACAACAACACAACGGTTTAACCCGATGACCCTTGTTCACTATATGTGCGCATTACAACATTATCCGCTTCTCTAGGGAATCTCACCATGGTAGTCAAGTTTGAAGCTATGTTTTCGTTTCATCACCACCCTCTCTCAGACATGGCTTAAAATTTCGAACGTCGTCGCTGGTCTGACCCCTGCATTCAAAAAAATTCGGATTCCCGATGCCATCGGCATTTGCACCCTCAACAAGATGTGGCAATCACTACGTCACCACAGTTCTCACCGTATGCAGGTTGACCGTTCCTCGAGAACATGTATATGTCGCACAGAACGGTCTTTTGTGACCTCATCTTAATCCAGGTTTCTGTGGGTTCACTCAAAAGTTTCAAAGACTGTCCGTCTCTGTCCGTGCGCGTTGGAGATACAATAGACGCTGTCGGCCTTTACGCCCGCAACCTGCTGTGCTCCGGGCCCCGATTGCCTTTCTAAAATTTATCTCTGAACTGCAATCTTCATTCAAACTCTACCATTGCGGCACTATGGCGAAGCAAGAGCTTGGAAAGTCGGTCAGCCGACTTGAATCTCCAGAAATGGCTCGGCCACGAGGCTAACACGCGTTCTCCGGTTACTCATTAACCGCTCGCCTGGCATCAGCTGGCATCCCTCGGTCACGGGTGCCTCATTTAGGATCGGCGTTTCGTTGTCGGGCTACAGTGTCGAACTTCTCTAGGTTTGCTTACTACACTTTGTAAAATCTTTGCGCCTTCGCGCGTCACCCTTAACATTCGCATGCTTTCAGCTCCGAAGCATTTGATCCGTCGCAAAGTTTAAATCTCGGAGGGCTGTCTCGCCAAGGCTGCGTTGTGAGACGTCATACGCGTTCCATGCTGTTCCAGACCCGGCTCCGAGTCCTCAGGCCTCAGTGGATGCCATTCATCTCGGAAAACGGCAAGGCCTATCCTACTTGCCACCCGACAGTTCAAAAGTTGAATCAAGGGAAGAGGTGAAGTTAGTTCAGGTCGACTCTAGGTTGAAGGCGGCGTGGATCTTCTGTTTTTATGACATGATCGAGTTAGATCAACAGACAATTAAACGGGGACAGGGATTGAGTTTCTCGCTGGAGGGTTTTCATCGATTGCACCCGACTGCAACCTAGGGTGTCGGCAGCTGTCGGCAGTAGACTGTGATAGGGCGTTGTAGCGGGAGTTATTGGATCCTCGAGCCTAGAATAACATTATTAAGCGCGACAAAACGCAACCGCAGCTCTCTCCTGAGAAATGGCGGCCTTGAAGGCCGGCTTGGCTAGAAGGGTAAGCTGGAGGGGATTTTCAATTACCGAGCAGCAAAAATGAAAATTGGAAGCAAGCTGTCGATTGAATGGAAGTTGTATGTACTTGGAAAAGAACTGACAACTTGCTGAAAATGTGATCTTGCAAGCTGATCTGGATGATGTTGTATGGTTTTGTGTGCACGTCAGGTTCCTGAAATGACTCTGGGGCGCACAACCTGCCGTACTTTGACAGAGTGAAATTTTGGGCCAGCATGTGGTCTGCATCTTTTGTGTCCTGCATACCCCTGATCTCACCAGTAACTTACTGGCATGATGTAGGCTGCGGTAGGTAATGCCATTTCGCGACCCATGATGGAAGACACCCCCGATTCACCCCGAATACCCAGTTCAGATCAGATCATCGAAAAAAAGTGCGCTCACACAGCATTCGCTATGTGATTGCCTGCCTGGCGCTCAAGAATTAAAGCCGAACGATCAAGAGTCTCAATGAAAATAGAAAGCTTGGCACCTCCCCTGTATACGCCTATACCATCGGGATTTGGACCTATAAGTAGGGGGATTGGGAACAGCTGCCTTTCTGCCATACTCCTTGCGCCCACTCCTTTTCCCGACATGTCGCATATAACAAAGTCTAAACCCATTACATACTCCAATGCGGTACGGGCATTCAACGATAGAGATGTTCAAGAGGATATCAAGGACGCGTGCAGGAGACTCGCTCAGGCGATGAGCACTTTGGTGGAGAGATTCGACGCCATCATGAAGCAGATGCATACTATCGACATGAAAAGGCTTACTTCCCCTCTCAAACCGAGGTGGTGCGCGATACGCAAGGTGAGCGCCACACTTTTCGTGACTCGCTCCAAATGCTGAACCGGCAAACCCGAAGGAGTTTACAGAACTTCTATGGCAATATCGCACCAACGCCGGCTTCATCTCTGGACGCCTGAAACGTGGGTCATAATTTTAGAAACCTGTAGATTGATTGTCCTAAATGTGGTTTCCCTTTCTAGTGTTTTGTACCTCTGTTCTGCCCCTTGCTGCGCGAAATATTGAGGGGAGATCACGACGGTCACATGAGGAGTGCATGCAAGTCCTGCAATCATTCATGACCGTAAGAACTTTATTTTTTTTACAACCATTTCACAACCCGAATCCCTCCCTCGTTTCAGATATCAGCAGAACATGCTGCGTTAACGAGGTCACTCGTAGAACGTGCCATGAGCGTGAGCTCCCTCCTGCTTGGATTCCATATCGACTTTTCGAAGCTCGCCAGCAGCCACGTATCAATCGGGCAGAAAGAAATCCTTGATCTCTCACATAGATTATCCGAACTTGAAGGATATATCAGACAGTGAGTGTGGAAAATCCTCGGTTGTGTTACGGAAACGGTTTTATTTACTTCATACGTCGTCAAGGTTGTGCATTTCGGTGATTATTATCACCCACCCACCCGTTTCACCGCCAATCACAAACTCACACGCGTGCTTTATGCTGTAGAACGGCGAAATTTCCAACCCTGATGTATCGCATATTGTTTTTTCGACGTTTCGTATAGTCGTGGGTTCTGGTCGAAGACCCGGAAGGTCAAAAATCACGCATCAGCGATTAGTGAGATTTTTTCTTTCTTCACAATGGTTCTCCTGCTGATTTTTTTTATTACTCTGGCTAGCCATTAGCCGATGACCTGGCCAGTGTAACAAGGGCCTATGAAGGACTGGAGAGTAAGTCTCTGTTGCAACCAAACGCCAAACAACCCGCAAACATGCTTATCTCGCAACTTTCAGGAAAGCGGAACGAGGTTGCGCACGCCCAATACGCCGCACAGCTCCGTCATTCGGGAAAAGACTTCCTTTCGGGTGTTCAAACAACCCTCGCAACCCTGGTCTCTGATGATATCCTAACATTCGAGTCGGGTTTGAGCTTGTTTCTGGCTGTGTGGTCAAGGCTTCGGACGGACTGCAGTGAAATATTTCATTGGTTACAGAACCCGTCTCCTCAAGCTGTGCGTACAACTTTTATGTGATAATGCTACCGTTTGCGCTTACGCTTGGTGTCTCTTGCGTTAGAAAATTCCATTAGCCGTTAGCACGTACGCAGAGAGCAACCATAGTCTATATGTGACTCTAGCGGGCGCGCTCGACGTGTGTGCTGCGAGTATAGACCCATCACTCTGCACACACGGAAATCAGTAGGCCCACTGAACGCCCGCGCCCAACTATTGACACGCGCGCTTCGCCGTATTACTACCTACTTTTTGCATGGACCCACGGAGTATCCTCGCCTCAGATGGATATCTACCTCACACTTATGATCTTAGAACTCTGCATTGTATTACTATAATCGCAATATAATGTGATGAAGACAAAGGGACGAGGAGATCGTCCTTGTGTGCTTAGATTGAGAGTGTTTCGGCCGAAGTCTCTTGATGTGGTGGGCTCCCAGCACAACGAATAATACATTTTAGATGATTGTACAACTTTAATCTTTCTACCATGCAAAATAACAAATGTTGGATATGTGAGCGAGCAAATAATGTCCGTGGTAGGAAATCATCACAGTTACGGTTCGTTGAGATTATTCAGAAGCGTCGTAAGGCAGCGTTTGGTGACCATGTCGCCCTGAAACCCGAACTCATATCAGCTTACGTTGAGAGAGTGATGCCAACTCTCACTTACCTTCAATAGGGTATTGAAAGTCTGGTCACGCAGCGGTTCCGGCAGACATGCCCGCAAAGCTTCACGAGCCCTGTTAACGATCATCAGAACAACCACGCCAGAATGCGCAGACATGACATACCGCAGGTTATCACTCAGCCGGAGATAACAGCGCACAACATGCTTCAAAAGCCTCACAGCTTGCGTCTCGACGAGTTGGTTGACCATGTTGCTGAGGACGGTGCCGACGGCGTAGAACCGCTCGTACGTGTGGCAGATATACGTCAGGCCCGTCTCGTCCAAAAGAATCTTTTGAACGATAAAGATAGCGACCGTTTTTGAGAGTTCCGATCCAGTCTCCATGATGCGGAGGCAGAGGGGGATTATTTCCGTGGATAACAAGAAGTGGATTACAGTATTATTGTCGTTTTGCTAGGATAGGATTGGACGTTAGTTAGTGTGCAGCGAGAAAGAAAGGGAGAGAGGTGCGCTGACTTTTACAAGCGCGCCTATAACTCCCAGAGAAGTAAGACGGAGGTATTCAAAGGGGCGTGTTTTTGATGTTGTATTCAAGAAAGGATATAGAAAGAGAGGTATGTGGGCTTTAAAAGGGGTTAGGAGATCTTTAGGTGCACAAGTAAAGATGGATTCACCATTCAAGAAAAGTTGACGGGTCTCTGAATGTGACGCAACACATTGCAAAAGAGCGAGGGCGTTGCAGACGCGGTTCGAGACGTGGGCGGTGAGGTTTGGCGGTGAGAGCAAAGGATAGACGGAGACAATTTCTTGCAGAAGAGCGGGCATGATTCCTGCACTTGAAGTGTAAACAGCCGGGCTCGAACGAGAGGCAAAGTTGATTACGCACCAAAGGAATGCCATAGAACAAGGGCAAGGTCATCATACTGCTCTCTCTTCTTGCTCAGCTCAAGCAACGCGCCCTCCCTCGTATTGGGGTCCATCAACTCAATGACCAGCCCGTATATTTTCCCGTCCTCTTGAACGGGGGCATTGGTCATGAATTGGCCCACCGGCTGGTGAGGAACTGGGTGGGCCAACCCTGGTGCTGAAGCGAGGGACACTGAAGCGAGCGGTGGTGTCTCTGAGTAGTTTGAGTGGCCTCGTCCGTAGGAATACGGATTGCTGGTATGCTGCATATACGATACAGGTTTTGGAGAGACGAGGCTTGCCATAAGAGTTGCCAAAGGACGCAAGGGTCACATCCGTCACAATAAGCATATTTTGGTCATGTGATACATGAACCCTTACCATGTGATCACGGAACTTCTTTGCACCGTTCATTGCGTCCAACGTCGGATGCTCACCTTATCGAGGTCATCGTTATCGTTTGTACTCGCAAGGCGCTTCAGAAATGCACCAAAGGCTCGATATACGATCAACGTGGCGTCCAGGCTAAAGGCGACCCCGGAGGAACCTGTCAAGCGCAACGTTCCGGAGCATGCTGTCATCTCGACTTTTGACCTCTTCAGTATCGGAGGTACGTCGCCAGCTGCGCTATGTTGAACCACTGACAAACCGTTGCGTAGTTGGCCCTTCGTCCTCCCACACCGTGGGGCCTATGCGAGCTGGCAAGATATTCATAGCGGATCTTCAGGAATTGAATCTTTTAGAGAAAGTACGTTCCAACGCGACATTGTTTACATCCTCCTGACACGATTATACCTGTTATGTAGGTCAAAACGGTCAAGATTAATTTGTGAGTGTTTCCTTCCAGCAAGAGCCTTCTCGGATCTAACGACTCATAGATACGGCTCCCTTGCTGCAACTGGTACGTTTCACTCTGTAGGTAACAGATTCAGCTTTTTGACCGTATTTTCAACCTTTCAGGTAAAGGGTACGTCTCAAAAGTGACTTAAACCCCTCGGCTCGTCCACAGTAATTCTTTACAGACATCATACCCCTCAAGCTATCCTACTCGGATTAGAAGGTCAGCTTCCCACTCTCTCCTCAACACCTTGCTCACTGTTCCGCAGGCTCCGACCCAGAAACCATCGACACCGGAACTATCCCGTCCCGCTACGAAACCATCCTTCGGAACAAAACACTCCTTCTCGGCGGCCATCACCGTATCACGTACGACATGGATCGCGATATGCTCTGGCGCTGGGACCAGGTCCTCAAGACCCACCCCAATGGCATGCGTTTTAGCTGTTTTGGGGAGGACGGCGATTTGCTTGCGACTAATGAGTACTTTAGCGTTGGAGGAGGGTTTGTAGTCAATGAGAAGACGAAAGGTGTGTGATATACCACAACCACAATGTCGATGAAGACTTGCTTATTTGTTGTTTTAGTGGACGAAAATTTGTTCTATAAAGGAGTTGATAAGAAGATGGTTCATGGTGCCAGGTTGCATCAGAGCCACTCTGTAGCTGAACCTGCTTATCTCCCTCTTTCGCTTGGAGAAGAGCCTTTTGATAAGGAAGACAACGCGGATCTAGACAAGGTCGAGGAAAACGAGGGTCAGCCTCCATATCCGTTTGATACCGGCAATACCCTCTTGGCGTTGACGAAGAAACATAATGTAAGTTCCTCAAGCTTTTCCTCCATGCAACTTTTATTGACCTCTTTTTCATAGATGACAATTGCTCAGATCGTACATGACAACGAGGTCGGTCTACACAAACCTCAGATTATCCGATTCTAACATGTTCACAGAAATACTTTGGATATACAGACGAGGACATCTATAACAAGGTAGAAAGACCTTTCCTCTGAAATTGTTCCTTGCAGCTTATTGCTGACCATAAGCTCATGCGCATCTGGCAAGTCATGGATGAATGCATACGTACAGGCGTAACTACCAACGAAAGGACACTACCAGGTCGCTTGGGCCTGAGGAGACGTGCTCCGATGCTTTACAGGCGGCTGATGCGCGGGTAAGTACGCCAGTCGTTTCGTTTGTGAGCGTCGTGCTTAGATGTCGACTTCCAGATTTTACCCTGGCATATCATCTTCCGACCTCCCCGCTATCGAGTCTGGATGGACACCAGGGGCTATTGCCTCTCCAGAAGCCGACTCTGAAGAGAGTGAGGGTAACGTTGATAAAGCCTCTTCACTACCGCCAGCTAGTCGGGCAACGAGAGTCATAGGGTCTTTCGACCACGCGATTTTACCAATGCCACCCGTAAGCAACCTCCCTTTTCTCATTCGTGTGCTGATGCTGATTACGGCTTAGAGGAAAACAGTGATACCCGCCATGGACTTTCTCTCCTGCTACGCCATTGCTGTTAATGAGGTCAACGCAGCTGGCGGACGTATAGTGACGTCTCCGACGAATGGGGCTGCGGGGGTGATACCTGCTGTGTTGAAGTATATCCTAGAGGTGTGTTTGGGTTTTTTGTTGTTGCGAGCTTGTGATGATTGTTTGATAGTTCGTGAGCGATGATCAAGAGAAGAATATTGAGACGTTCCTTTTGACCGCTGCGGTGGGTGCATGCAATATTTATTTGTTGACGTTCTGAATACGCTTTTTAGGCGGTTGGCATGCTGTTTAAACGGGGTAGTACGATCTCTGCTGCGGAAGGTGGATGTCAGGCTGAGGTTGGAGGTATGACTCGGTGTTGATGTCTGAGTATCAGTGAGGAGAGGTTGAAAATCTTCACAGTTGCTTGTTCCATGGCCAGCGCGGGTTTCGCTGCTTGTATGGGAGGTAATGAACCTTTAGCTTTGGTGACGATATTCTATCTCAACGTTATTTCGGTTTTAGCGTCGCCGGAGACTGTTCTTCAGGTTAGTTTCTCGCTTTCACTTGGTGTGTTTTTGACTTTTGTGTAGGCTGCGGAAATTGGAATAGGTGAGGGTTCCCTGTGTATTCGAGTTTCTGCTTTTGACGATTATTTGATTAGAACATAACTTGGGGTTGACATGCGACCCCATTGATGGACTTGTCCAGGTTCCATGTATTGTAAGCGCCATTGATCAGGCTCTGATTCTTTGCCATGCTCACTTCTGTTGCTTGTCCTAGGAGAGAAATAGTCTTGGAGGTACGTAGACAGTCATTGCGACCTTGGCATTGAAGTAGACTTTTCTCTTTGAATTCCAGCCGTGAAAGCCGTTACAGCTGCACAGCTGTCCATGGCGAGCCACGGGGTGTATAGTGTCACTCTTGACGAGGCTATCGAAGCGATGCGGCTGACTGCTGCGGATATGAGCGTTAAGTATAAGGAGACGAGCCTCTCGGGATTGGCGGTGAGTGCGAGTGCGAATGGATGTAGCCTTCACTGCTGATGGTTTTGTTCAAGACGACTGTGAAAATACCTTTGACTGTGCCTGCTTGTTGAGGACTTTGATGATGGAGATAGATAATCATAGAGCTTTGTTATGAGGACTGATAATAGAGTACTGCGGCACGTCGATATTGTTCCTAGTTTCCTAGTTATGGACTTGTATCATACATAGATTGCAATCACACTTTGACCGAAAGACAATGGCGGTAGCTATTACCAAAATTGGCAGTGTGACTCAAGCGCTTGTTACGCGACGCGACTTGTCACGCAACCACAACATGTCCGATTCTCCTACAACCACAACCCCGGTTCCTCGTCGCTCACAGCGAGACAAGAGATCTGTAAATTATTTTGCAGCAGGTCAGCACCTCTTATGCTCACACCACCACCACCCCTCACTCCACCAATCACAGAAGCGAGCACATCTACCAACAGGAAGCGGAAACGCCAGGGCAGCGATACCGAGAACGATGCCGCAGGAGTAACCGACGGGGAAGACGCACAAGAACACGGTCAGGACGACCACGACGATGCCGATGACCCTGATGCCCCGAAATCAAAAGCCACTAGGAAGGGCAAGGCCAAAGTCTCACCTAAATCCAAGGGCGCCCCTGCCGCGAAGAAACCGCGCACTAACAAGGGTCAACCCAAGACCATGGGCCGCAGGGGACGCAAGGCAAAAGAAGGAGATGACGCGTATGACGCAGCGCAAGTCGCGAAAGACACTAAAATCTCTGCGGATAACCCGCTATTTAGTGCGCACCACCATCTTTATTTTTCGCTGGTCTCTGATAATGTGTGGGGTGTAGATGCTATTATGGATCCCGCAGCCGCACTGCAATCTACCGCGGAAGACTTTCTCGAATCGTTGGAACAATCGCCGGCTGCTGCCCAAGCTGAACTTATCAACCTCGTCTTACGCGCGTGTGGGTGCAACGATACGCTAAACGCAGATGAAGCACTCGATTACGACGGTGTTGTCGACAGCCTCGACAATTTCACAGAATCTCTGAAACAGGTACGGTCGTAACCTCCAAGTCTTTCTCCCCAATCCTCCTTATAAATGAGACATAGGACAACTCCCCTGTATACCCACTAACATCCAAACTCCCCGTATTCAAAAAGTTCCGCAAGTCCCTCTCAGAGTTCATCGAGCGCCTCATCGCCTCGTCCGCCGAGCTAGGGGCGCTCTACTCGTCCGATATGATGGCTACTCTTCAAGCATGGGTCATCGCAATGTCCTCGTCTCAGATTCGGAGTTTCAGGCATACAGCCACGGTGGTGGCGCTTGAAGTGGAGACTGCGCTCTGCGACGTCGCTGCGGCTGTTGAGAAGGAGGCAGAGGTCGTAGGCCGCCAGCGGGAAGGCGAGAAGAAGCGGAAATCGGGGAAGAAGGGCGGTAACGCGCGCGATAAGGAACTTGAAGGCAAAGCTCAGGAAATTAGAGAGCGAAGAACGAAGCTTGCCGAGTTCCTTAAGGAATTTGTCGATGGGTGAGTCGAGTATACATTCCGTTCGCCCATCACTTAAATTTATGATACCCAGCGTGTTCGTCCATCGATACCGAGACCTCGACCCAAACATCCGAGCGGAATGCGTTCGTGCCATCGGGTTGTGGTTCAGGAAATACCCAGGACACTTCCTTGACGCCTCCTACCTCCGCTATGTCGGCTGGGTCCTCTCAGACTCCCACACCCTCGTCCGCGTCGAAGCCGTCAAAGCCCTCGCGGGTGTCTACGACCAAGCAGACTACATCGCGTCCCTAAGCCACTTCACCGAACGCTTCAAGCCGCGTCTCCTCGAGATGGCCACGAGCGACACGGAACTTTCTGTGCGCGTTGCTGTTATCCAGGTTCTTGGATCCCTGGATAGTCATTCGCTCCTCGAGGAAGAGGAGCGCGAGAAATTGTGTTTGTTGGTGTTTGACGAGGAGCACAAGGTCCGGAGGGTTGTTAGCCAGTTTGTGAGAGGGGTTTGGGAGGAGGTGGTGGAGGAACGGTTGGTTGGGCGGGGGAAGCCCAGCGTAGAGGATACGACGCGTGCGGGCGTCAAGGCTCTTGCTTCGCTCCTTGTAAAGTGGGGCAAGGTGCTTGATAAACTTGTGGATGATGAAGAGGATGGGTCGGACGGTGGTGGGGAAGGCGTTAACGGCACTTCACGTCGTGGAAATAGGAGGAAAGAGGTCGTTGCGCTCGTTGGCGCGGAACAGCAGGGTAGGATCGCGTTGGCCGTTGAGGCACTGTGGGATGAGGTTGAGCCGATAAGTGATTGGGAGGGCCTTTTGGATTTGCTTCTTTTGGATCACTCTGCTGTTGGGGGGGAGGGTAATGATGATGATGGACGGCCTACGCCTAGAGCACGAGCGAATGGGAAGAAGAGCGGTGATGAGGTTGTGGTGGATAGTATTTGGAGGTTGGAGGAGGTTGAGGAGAGTGTTTTGCTTCAGGTGTTGGTTGCTGCTTTGCGCCGTGCCAAGGCTGAGTCTTCGGGTGCTAAGAAGGTTGGTGGTCGTGTTGCTCTTCTTTTCTACTCGGTGTTGATAAGGGGAACTTCACAGGGAGAAGAAGAAAATGTAACAAATGATATAACTCGTGCTTTGATCAAAGGCCTTCCCCGCCTTTTCATCAAGCACCAAACCGATCGAAATAGGATTGCAGAGGTTCTACTAATGCCAACACTCATGAACTTGGACCTGTATCTCGAGATGAGAATGATAGCTGTCTGTCTCTTTTCCTCTTCCTTCGTATTCCTATATCCATTCTGACACTTTTATCGCAGGCATACAGCAGCCTCTGGGACGACGTCATCAAACAATTCACATCCCACTCCTCCGTAACCGTCCTCTCGCACGGCATGGCCTCCATCCGTCACTTCATGGACGCAACCAGCCTCTCCAACACCAACAGCACCAAGATTCTCGAATTAGAAGACGAATTATCTTCTTCGCTACGGGATACCGTGGCAGGGAGGGAAGAGATCGAAGTGGCGACGTTTAGTGAGGACGAGGTGTTGGCTTTGACTGCGTTTTGTACACGGCTGACAGTGTTGGCTGGGATGAGGAATATGACGGCGTGGATTGAGGAAGATGAGGGTGGGAAGCAGAGTAGTGCGTGGGATATTTTGAGTGCGCTTGTTGAGAGGGGGCGGTTGGGGTATAAGGAAGAGGAAACGGTGAGTTTCTTCTTCTTTCTTTCGATTGACATTGACTCATTTGGATATTATTATCATTAGATGATCGAGCAAGCGCTTCATGTGTTGACGCTCCATATTATTTGGAAGAGCAAGGGACTTACGGTGGATAATGACCCTACTCCAGAAGAAGTCCGGTATAAAGAGACGCTGGTGGAAGAACGAGACAGTCTACTTGAAAAGCTTGTAGAGTACGCTGTGGGGACGCAGTCCAACACTGTTGAAGGTGTCAAGCGAGCCGTACGTTTCCCTCTCCTTCCTTCTCTCCTTCATTCCTAATCTCAATGATATCACTGCGACGACAGGCCTTCAAACACCTCCTAGACCTACACGTCCTCTTCTCCGATGCCCAATCCCTCGCTGCGGACGGCTCGCCTTTACCTCTTGCTTCTGTGGCCCTTTCGCTGGATGATGAGATCCAGTATAGGTGTGCTGGGTATGTTCAAGCTGAGATTGAACGATACGCGGAGTTTTTGGAGGGACAAGAGGACGGTGAGGAGGATGGTGATGGATCTGCGGGGAGTAGTGATGAGGAAGGAGAGAAAGTGGGGAACAAGGAGAAGGAGAAGAAGGTTAAGAAGGTTAAGAAACCGCGGACGGAAGGTGAGTCTGATTCTAATCATTCATACTGAAGCTGACGGTTGTTGTATTTCAGAGAACAAAGGGTTCCAGGCGTTGCTTGAACAAGAATATCTCTTCATTGACGTCATGTCGACGTTCTTGAGAGCCATTCGAGCTGGTGCTGTCAATGTCCAGCATGGGGCGATCGTTCTCGCTCATTATGGTCGCCTGGGATTGGCGTTCGATACGTGTTCTAAAGTCATTGTTGAGATTCTCAGAGAAGAAGGGATGATGAAAGATAACGCGGAGATTGTCATCACCGTCGTTACCCAGGCATTACAAGAGGTCCGTCCGTCAAGCCACTCACTGAGACACTGTTCGAATGTTTATTAACAACGTACATTTTCAGGCGTACACCCTCGTGCTGGACGGCGTGGTACACGACGAATCAAATGCCCTGCTCTTAGCCAAGCTTCTTTCGAGCTCTTTCGCGATCCGTGGGAGCCAGCTCTCGATCGTCCGACGCCTGGACAGCCAGTATATCGTCCAGATTCATACACAGTTGCTCAACTGGATTGGAAAAAAGTTGGCTGCTTATGAGAATAACAAGAATAAGAAGGGGCTCAAGATGGCTGTCATGTTTTTCAAAGTCATGGTGCCTTTGTTCTCTATCATTCAAAGTCGAGATGCTCTTAGAATGTTGGTTTTCTTCTTTGGAATATTGGTGCAAACGTAGACTCATTGGTTTAACGTAGTAAAGCGCACATGGACCAGATACTGGCTCAGGCAAAGGTGGAGGTTTCATCCTCCTCCAAAGCTTGGGAACCTCAACGCGCTTATGAAAAACGTTTGTCAGCGATAATGTCTAAAGAGAAACGTCTGTCCTTCTTTTCCATCACTTCTGTTTCTCATGCTCATCATTCAACATCAGGCTCGAAATCCAAAAAGACAGGCCAAGGTGTGAAAAGCGCCGCTGCCATCACAAGTGATGAGGAAGGAAGTGAAGGCGAACACGCCGACGAAGCGTCACCTCCTCGTCCCAAGCCCAAGTCTCGAAGACCAACGCGAGCCAACCCAGATCCATCATCACCACATCGTGATGATGATAAAGACGAACCTGAACCTGAGCCAGTCACTCCAAAACCAAAACCGAAACCTCGCCCTATTAGGCCCATCAACAAACAAAAGTCACAGTCCCCTCAAAAACCCCCTTCGTCAGCTACTCCAAAAACACCAGTGAGGTCTAGGTCACCTACAATGTCAACTCCTGCTGCTTCAGATACCGAAGATAATGATATCCCGATTCCTGTTGCTGTGACACCCACACCTCAAAGCTCTAGGAAGCGTCCGAGAGCGGACGATGAGGAAGAACTTGGGAATATACCCAACGGCGTCACTACGGGTGATGATGCGCCTTCGGAAGAGGAGGAAGGTACTCCGGAGATACAGGTCCGGAGAAAACGGGTTCGGCATTAGATGGTTTTCAACGATTTTTACTATTATTTTTCCTCGACGACCTCTGCCTGATTCATTCATTACTTACTGTGTTAGCTGTCAACTGTTGTTCTTTACCCTGCTGTCGCTGTATGAATTTATCGTTATAACTTATGGGTACTCATTTTATGGCCAGTCCCATTACAGCTCTTAGTGATAGCAGTGAAGTAAATAATAAACATATAAGTTATATCGACGAAATGACGGTGTCCTTCATGATGATGGTCCTGATAGCAACTCCAGCGTGGCTAGCATAGCGTTCCGCTGAGATGAAAGGTCAGCAGGATGATTTCAAAGAGATCGACTGAAAAAAACCCACATCAACATTCAGTGTGTTGTGCGCTTCTGCCAAAGCTGACTCTCCAGGGAAAGAAGAACGCCGGCCAGCAGACCCAGGTGGTCGACTTCGAGGGGAACGAGGACGAGCTGAAGCGGCAAATTCAAAATCACCCAGTAGATCAGTAGCAGATCGAGATCTACGAAACCCTCGTTCTGTAAATGTGATGCCGAGCATGTGGTAGAGATCATCCTGGGCTTGAACTAGTGCCCGAGTACCTGTGTTGGGCGTAATTCCCTCGGTTGACGTTGACTGCACATCGGGTTGAGCACGGTAGCCTTTATAAAGAAAGGTGTGGTACTTACCATGGGGCTCATTAGTGGTATATCAGTCAAAATCCCAGCAGGTCGACGGTGGGGTATAGGAGGAACAGGTGGTATGCTTTGTCGATACATGGGACTCCGCGAAGTCGAAGGTGCTGAACTCAACCAACCAACACTACCAATCGACGAACGCTGGCTTAGCCGTTGGTTTGAAGAGCGGAGACCAGCTTTAGATACTCGGATGCTCGACTTCCTCACTGCGGACACCCTGCTGGACCGTTTCGAGGACGGAGAAGTCGGCTGATTGTTAAGGTGGTCAAAGTCGTTGGCAACAGCTTCGGCCTGTTTCCATGCCTCGTCTCTCTCTGCTGTAAGGGTTTCTATCTTGGACTTGAGAACCTGGTTCTCGGCAACTTGCTTCAAGAAGCTGGAGTTGAGCTTCCGCAAAGCCATGGACAAGGCGCTAGAGGAGTGAGTCTGACATAGAGAGTCCAGCTGGGCCATCTGTTGGTCAGTTGCGTGGAGCTCTTCTGCAAGCTTATCAAGCGTTGCGTCAAGGTCTTTCACTTCCTCGACGACACTAAGTGCAAAGTTGGCATCATCCTGGTCTCTTCCACCGAGGTACGCCGTAAGAGTCTCCAGCAACGAAGCACGTCGCCTTGTCAGAATCTTGTACTGGTTTTTGACTTCGGTTTTATGAATCTCCAAACGACGCATCTCCTTTGGTATCTCATTGTCCAGAATTTCCTCACGCAGAAGTCGAATAGATGATGCTTCTGCAGATTGTTTGATAGCTTTGGAAACAATAGCTTGAAGTTCTGCAGACGTGAATGTCCACTTTGCATGTTCCATCGTAAGACCCCGATATTTAGGTGGGGGAGTCTGAAACTTGGGAGAAAAGACCGGTGCTGCAGGTCGTTGGGTTGGCTGAGGTCGTCTTCCCCCAGAAAACACACTATTGCTGCCAATCGACGTTACCGAGCCCGAACGAGTTCTGTTGCCTGCAAACGTCATTGCGAATGGTGAGAACCCGGACGTCTGACTTGGTCTACGAGGTCCAGCTGGCAGTGGTGGCCTCGTCCTCGTTCTCCGACTGCCACTCGACGATTCTCGTGCAAGATGGAGCGCATCGCTGCTGTTACTCGATGCCCAAGAGTTGTGTGATGCTCCAAGGGAGGGCGGCCGACCTCCAAAGGACAGCTCTTTTCGTCCACCTCCTGAACTGCCAGTATTCGGTGCCGGATCATATGAGCGATGATCATACACGGAATAATAGGGCGGCGGTGCTCCTAGTGAAGGGACTTCGCCTCGTCCGGCCGGGTTTCTGGCTGGATATTGAAGAGGTGTTGGCGGTGCAACAAGCGGAAAATTTGTTACTAGAGGTTCAGGTGATCCGTCTTCGAGGTCGCTGAGAACCTCTGCGAGCTCTGATTTTGAAGGGGTGGGCTGCGTATGAAGACGTAAAGCGGGTGGTACTCTGGCTCTAGAACTGCTGGCAACGTTCTCTTCCAAGATATTTTCTTCCGGCACAGGGGGAGCGTGTCCTGGAGATGGAGGGATTAGGGGCAAAGATTTCTTCCATGATTTGAATGACGCGTCATCTTGCAGGCTAGAAGCGCTGTGTGAATGGTTGATTTGAGATCGCGAATGCGAAGCAGCCGAGGTGTAGCTGGGTGATCTGCTAACATGATTTTCAGATGGCGTAAGAGATACGGAACTCCCAGTCCCTGGAGTAAGTGTTGGGAGGATTGGGGGATTTGGCGACGGAGGAAGGGAGCGCTTTGGCGCACCAAGTCTGTCAACGCTTCCCTTCCGTGAGGCGGGCTCATTCTTTGGAGGGAGTTCGTCAACTAGGGATTGTGGAGAGGAAGATCTTGCGTGCAGCTCAGAGCCGCTGCGACTTAGGCTGGCTTGTCTGGAATGCCTTGCATTACTCCCTGCACGCGTCAGTATGATTTGCTGAGCGAGATTAGGTACGGCATTGGTTAGCCCAGGAATGACGGCTGATTGTGGCGTATTGCCGATCAGAGCGGGGGTATACTCCAACTCGTTAGTATTGCTTGGGGCGTGAGAAGCACCGCATGGAAGAGGTGACCATATCGGACTAAACCCGTCTGGAGTCACTGGAAATGTTTGTGGGACATTAACATGCTCCTCAGCGCTATGAGACGCATCAGGAATGTTAGGTCTTAGGGAAACAGCAATCTTGTAAGGATTTAGATCCCTTGCCACGCTAATAGGACCTGGTGCGCTACCAGACCGTTGACGATTGAACACCTTGCTCAATGGTGGTGGTGCAAGGGGTGAGAGAGGTGCGAGAGGTGCTCGGAAATCGGATATGATGGAAGATGAAGAGGATGTGTTGTTTTGGGATTTGTCAGTGGCACGGGAGTCGCCCACAGAAGGCCCAGACGAAGGCATCTAAAAATCATCTCAGTTGAGACTCCATCTTTCAACTTTCATGATGGTAAACAACCTACCTGAATCGAGTGTGGCCTCTCACCGACAGTCCCAAGGGATGAACTCCTGAAAGTCGGCCATGGATCAGATGGCCGTCGAGGAAGACCTCGAGCTAGAAAAACGATCAATTTCCCGATACTCGACGGGGTAACGCTCGACTTACGACGAAAGTTTAGTGGACTACGAGCGCCGACAGGTGGTGGACCCCTCTGCGAATCACGTCTATCATTTCGGTAGGGGAGGGGAGGCGAGAGCTGGGAGAGAGATTCCTCTGTAATTGGCGTGAATACGGGCTTGAAACCGTGGGCTTCTTCCTTGCTTTCTGGTAAAGAGTAGTAGTCCAACACATCATCAAGGTGCTTGGATGACGGTGGTCCCCCTTCTGGAGAGAGAGGCGGTGACAGGTGGTGGTTCCCTGGAGACATGATGGTTGAATCCGGTCGGACAACTTGCGGCTCTTCAACTTTGACTGAGTGACAGTTCGACTTAGTCTGATCGTCCTGAGGTTCTCCTCCGTCTGCCGGAGGAAGCAAAGGTGACTCAGGGATAGGCGACCTGTCGTATATAAGCCCAAGTTCCATCTCCAACCCGGGACTCAAAACGACACTGTTGGAGCGGGGAAGAGGAGGAGAGGCCGGTAACGCATCATAATCAGGTTGACTCGCCTTCGAGTAGAGGCTTCCTGTGCTCGAGCGCCTCTTTAAATAGAACTTCCGCTTCTGACTACGCGACTCCGAGTTGCGAGGTGTTTTAGGAGGTACATAGGAGGACTCTGCGTTTTCAGGAATTGGGGGGGCATCCGGGCCCAGCGAAAATGAGCCGTCCCTCAAGAAGGCGTGTTCCCCCTTAGGGAGGGTGGCAGAATCGGATCGTGTGAGGCCAGTAGCCCCACTACGGTACCGTGAAGATCGGTTATCATTGGAAAGGACAAATCCATTTCCCATTAACTGACGCGCTAGAGTGGTCCCTGATACGGCAGACGAAGTCGGAGAAGACATTTCAGACAGAGGCCTTGAATGCCCTTGTAAGTAGCTGTCGTTTGAACGCAAAACATGGAGATTTGCAACTTGCGAAGCTGCGGGGTTGGGTATTTTAATTGGAGTAGGGGGTGACCTCTTGGACGGCGATATTGTTTGTGTTTCCTGTTCACTGACGTCAGCGGCATGCCACCTTGAATTATCGTTCTACACACCTCCCATCTGCTGAGCTTTCCAAAACTCGAGGCCTTCAAGAAAACGTGAGTGTGAGGTCTCATCATAAGAACATGGCCTTACGTCCATAGCCTCAAGGTTGGCAATTACGTCCTCTGATGAACTCGCCAGCTCCATCCCCTCTTCATCCTCGTCTTCTTCCTTAATCCCATCCTTTAGCGTCCCATTTTCCGTAGTCTGCGTTCTCCCAGCGCTCGAGCCTTCTCCGTTGTTCTGAAGACCGCCGGCGCTCGCTTCTGGAGTTTGAGGAAATCCCGAAAACCAATCGCCCAGTGGTTCAGGGCTCAAGTCAAGCTCGAGTTTCACAGGTGGAAACGAGTCGTTCCTGCCATAAACTACCCGTCCCTCAGCATCTGGTGAAGGAATATTTGGATCAAAAAAGTCTAATGAGGACGGCCGTCGTTCGGAGGGAGCATTGTGATTGATATCAATAACATCTGGAGCAGCGAAAGGATGGGGTGCTGAGGATGTGGGATCATAACGTCGCTTGCCAAATGGTGATCGTAGAGCTGCCTTTAGGTTTGTCTTCCGCCCAGGTTTGTAAGTCGATATGAAGGATGAAAGCGCCGACATGGGAAGATGGTAATAAGGTGAAAGGTGGTACCTTGAGAACAAGACAAGGTATTTGAGCGTGAACGCTGGATAATTGTGAGTTTAGAAATGAAGGATCTACCAATGCAAAGCTCACTCGAGATCAAGTTTCCGCATAGACGGCAACAGTAGTTTGTTACAAATGCCTCATCATTCAATGTGTTTGTTGATGTGTGTGATCTATCACAAAAGCTAGCGCACCAGTTTGCGATTGAACGCCCTGGTTCTGGCGCCTATCTACAGCTGGGTCAGCGCGGTTCAGCAAAAATGTGCAGTGCCGCATGGGCATGGGTATCACGGACCTGAGCGACTCATTTTCCGAACGAACTTCCTCCAGAGAGCCGAAATATTGAAAATGGAATACTCCAAGTGTCCATAACTCAGAACTGCATCAAGAGCTACATGTGATATGATCCATGTGATCATAGCCGATGGTAGTCAGTTGGGACTACGCCTTGATCAGATACAACTTGACAAGGGGAACGACTCATAACTTACTTCAAACACACAGGATTGTTCACAGCCTTGCCTTCGAGATAGTTTCTAGGTTTTGACGCTCGCAACATTTTTGAGTGCTGGAAGCCAGGGTAGAGCTATGTCGTTTCACGATGGATGATGGGAGGCCCCTAGACCGGTCGCGTTTCCGAATCCATGCATATGCTCGTGGGAATTCTGTTACACAATGCAACTTGCGCTCAACTACTTACGCTACGCCTCGGCAGTTTTGCCCAATCACTGAAAAGGTCAGGCGCCAAGTAGGTTTTTCTCGTCCAACTACACTGAGACGGCGTCTTCAACGATGTGGGCGCTGACATGTCTTCTCACAGATTGCAAACAACTTGAAACACACAAAATCAGAAGTAACTACTCACACGACACTCTTCGTTCCTGCTCTGTCGTTAAACACGATTCAGCAATATATACTACTCCTCCGCGATGTGTAAGTATGGCTACCGCGTCTTGTTAGCCAGGCATCACATAAGAAACATTCCGTCTCGAGAGTTCAAGGTTCAACGCGAGTCGGATGACTGGAAAATATTCAAAGCCAGATAAGATTGACTAAATTGTAGTCAAGATTATCACTAATGAGCAAAAGTTACTTATAGATCTCGTCCACGACCCACTGCAACTTGACGCTTGATGCATTGATGTTGGTGACTATCCCTTGATCACTCTGGCGGATTGTGTACATTTTCGCAGCTTGTTTGATCAACCCAACTCCTCGGCTGATATTTCTCTTGACAACCTTGAGAAATATATTTTAACCAGTTCTTACCTCTGAGGTATGACGATTTATTCTAGAGAAGAAGCCTGACAGATTTGACTTCCAGATTCCCTCCATCCGAATTTTGGGCATCAAGCTGATATGCCGGGAATTTTATCTGCGGATTCATACACCATTCGAAAAGTTCACAAATATCCAATCAACTGCTCCGCCGACGAACTCCTCAATGAATCTTTTCTAACCTCTAAAGGAAATAATTTTTTTGAAGGAAGCCCGTCGCGAGGTTTGTTTTACTCAGCGGGCCGACGTGGGGCCAGAACCTCACAAAGGTCGTCGCGTAGGTTTCACAAAAAAAAAAACAGAAAGAGAAAAGGAAAAAAGAATCACAACCCTAGGCCTATTAATCTCATACGAAGGAAAACGTCAGGATATTGGTTCAGCCAAACCGCAGCGCGGTGCTTTCCGAATTTTTTTCATGATCATGATCAACAAGCGGGGCAAGAGCGGAGGGCGCTAACAGAACCAGCCTGAACCTGACCCATAATCAGGATCGGATCTTCGCTGACTGCGAAATCCAAATCCGAGGTTTGTCCTCTTTTGCACTTGACTTTATTTTGTGAATCCAGAATGACAGCTCTCATGTGCCTCGATTATGACTTCTGACGCCCGCCTCTTCCCCGCGCCTGCCACACGTCGATATCGTCACTCTACGTAGACCTGCCAAGAACGATTAACCATCGAATTCTGTTTAATGAGACCTTTGACGTCGAGTAACTAGAAGAGATACGGTAAATGTGCCAATCGTGGTAGTTTCGTAATGTGTCAACGACGTGCTTGAGGGTAACATTACTAACAGCGCCTCGGGCCTGATAAAAACAAGGCAAGGGCTCGCTACTTTTGGTTGAGGAGCAGAACGAGGCAGAACGTAAGATGTCTTGCAAATAAGAAATGAGGCAGCAAACACTCTTATCGTGCCAGAATACAATAAGGTATTTCTTGCACGGTCATCTTTAGATAAGATGTAGGAAGTCCTCTGAAGATGGCATTAGGAATTATCTGAGTAAACGTACAACAGTCAACACCCCTCTTCAGTAAATCCAATCCCACCGTTTGACGTAGACACCTCAGGGGTTGCTTACTCAACAGAGCTTCAATCAACGTATAAGCACTAAATGAGCTTGAAATGAGCACCTCCCAAATTCGTCTTCGTAGCCTGGTGTTTGATCGCAAGGCACCCCCGATTTGTAGAAGGAGAACCAAAACAGTGTCGATTATGGGTCAGTAAGAAGCAGAGGGAAGTCTAAAATATTATTTCTAGGCGACTTCTAGAACATGTAGAAGGCAAACGAAATTTCCAACCCACCCACATACGCGAGATTTATAGATATCGATCGTATATTTATTTGGCATTGTAGCAGACAGGCGCCGTTAGTACCTTCTTCCACAGTCTTCCACTCGCTCGACTTGCAACTGGTCACGCTACGGCGATCCCCAGAGATGAAATGAAAAGGGAGAAGTTTTAACGATAGGACCTTGACGCCCTTTAACATGTGGAGCCTTCATTCCTCAGCCAAACGGCATGCGATGCCGTCGAATGTTTATTGATTCTGTACTATGTTTGTTCAGGTGTTTGAAACTTTTTCACCGCTGCGCGATTTCTGCCTCACCACTTCATTGAATTCTTTAAATTTTTAACAAGCCAATAATCTTTTTTCTCTTCTATATAAATATCTACTTTTTTTTGGTATAAATGTGTTGTGTTCGCTGTCGGAGGCGTTCCGGTGCTCAGGGTTCAGATATATCAGGAGATTGAAACTCGTGTCACACTAGGTAACAACGAATTTGGCTGATGGATGATGTGCGAATGTCACGCAAATGTCACGTTTTTCGAGCTGTTTTTCGAGCAAAATTTGGTATTTTGCCCTTCCTCCCGAGAGCACTTCATCTCCCCCTCTAGAAATTTGTAGGTAGACTTTCAAATACAATTTAAATGTACTTGGAAAGTTTCAGAATAAACAGTCTAGCCGATCCAAAGGAATCTGAGAAAACATTCCAATACTTTTGTTTGGTTGGTGTAATGAAAAGCACAAAGTCATGCCTCCAGAGCACAAATCTTCGAATCTCCCTCTGAAAATTTGGAATAGTAAATCTCATGCATAAATACATCTTCCCTGAAATTTACAAGATCCTAAGGTAAGCGGAAGGCAAGATAATGTGCAGTTTCAAACTCCTGATGGGTTTCAAACACCTGAACAAACATAGTATGGCCGTGTCACCCCAAAAGCCTTTACTAAAACTTAATAAGGAATCCCTCAAAGGAGAAATAAATTCACAGCAGATGACGATGACCGAGCGTCGGACCTTCTCCTTAAACGTTGGTCGTTGAGAGCTTTCTCCGAAAGTGGTATATACCAGTCTGAGGCAAGCCTAGTCCAGTTCGAGGTAGAGTATAAGTCACCATATTGATATTATTGGGCGGCGTGTATAGGGCCAAGTCCACAAAAGCAGGTCATCAACGTTTCAGGCGCACTTATAAACGCCATTTTTTCGCGATCGTCCGCCTAGCGTCAGAAAATCCCCATTGAAAGGTCGCAGGCTCACCAAGCTTGAAGCTTACCTTCAATGAGCGCTAAATTGCGGCATGGATGCAGTGCCGAGTGACTTGATTATTCGGTAGACGGGCGTCCAGGCGAATGGCATGATGGTGCCCTTGTTATGGACCTTTAAGTAGGTAAATTTTGCAAGACGTTAGGAGCGAAAACCTGGCCCAGCGTTCCGTTTTTTTTTTCGTGAGCTGTCTCTTGGGTGGGTCCAGAAGACACTTGAAAAAACACAAACCGAGGTAAAAGTGCACCCGTCAGAAAGAATGAGGGTTACGCCAACTTCTGAAAAGAGTGGGGGACCGGTGGGTTCCTGACATGTCCAACAGTTATCTCCAGTTATCAGAATTTCAGAATTATCGTGATTGTGGGAATGTTAAGATCGCTGTGCCGGATTTGGATAACCCACCGAAGGGTAAACGGCAACCAGATCTGGATCTGGACGTCTTTCTGATCAGACCTTTCGACCCTAGTAGTAAACCCCTGCAAAACGGACGACCCGACCTTGTGTTACCGGCTGGTGACTTGTTGTTTCTCGCTAAACACACATGTGAGGGGACAGGAAAGTGCTAGGAGCTCTTCTCTTCCAAATCTGAAAAATAAAGTTTGATGTTAGTCACGAGTTGGAGGGAACAAAGGAGCAAAATGGCGCCAACGGTCAAGGTGGCACAAAAATCGAATGGGCGCTGGAGCGCCCAGAAAAAAACAATAACGGGATCGGCATGAGTCGCCGCTGGTATCCACCCCGCACCCTGAATTGGAAATTTAAAAGCACGTGTAGCAAAACATACGAACAACTTCGAAGGTCGGAGGTTCAGAACAGAGAAGTTGGCTGGAGGAATGAAAGATATACTTGAAAGCTGCATGAGTAGCCGCGGTCGTCCTTGGGATCCTGCCGCCAGTGAGGCTTGGGAGTTTACGATTTCATTACGGCCAGTTCCTCAAGGCCCACGATGAAGGGTCTCGTTGTGTTTGGCGTATGAATTCAAAATGACGTGGAATTTTCACATCCGTGTCGCCGTACGCAAGATCGAAAAAGCAAAGCTTTGAGGCGCCTTCTTGGGGCATGTGCTCCACCAGTACGCTCCAGTAGGGCATCTGGATGACGGACAGTCCAGCAGCACTGTGCTGTGATTCCCTGGCTTCTGTGTGATTCTTGCGGTGCCTGCGGAGCAGGTTTGCAGGAACCAGGCAGGAAACTTGCCACGTCCATAGATGCTACGACCAGCGCAATACAAGCACAACTGGTCTGCGCTCGAGTCGGAGGACTTCGGGCAGCGCAAGCGCTGTTGGCGTAATATGTCTGAAAGGATATCTTCCGATAATAATTGAATCTTCCAAATCCGTGACAGAAGCTTTCAGGGTCGGGCTCATCGCTTATCTGGGAAAATGACGGAGAGATCTGTAAAAAAATTACGGTAGACTGCAACACGTTTCGTCGTGTACTTGTAGAGGTCTCACGAGGAACGGAAGCGACTCTTAGTTGCAACTAGTTCAAAGTGCTCCTCTTCCTGCTCTACTTCCACTCACTACCCCTCCTCGTCCCCCCCGTCGGAACTTGCACGGCAACGAAGGGCTCCCTGGAATCTTGACCGGACGTTTATAAATCACCGTCCCGAGTCTATTATCCCTCGTCGTCTTCATTGACAGACGTGTCTTTCTTTCTTCCCTAGTTCTTCCCCCCCATGGCTGGTGTTTCCCCCGCCCGCCGCCTTCGCACCAAAACATCTGATATCACCGACTTTTTTCGAGTGGGACACCACAGCGCAACTCGGCCTGTGCAAAACGACTTGTCGACATCAAGCAGCATGACGTTGGAGGTTCCATCCGCAGACGAAAGTACCGGGCTGACGAAGAAGAGAACAACAAGAATTCCGTTTCTTGGTCGCACCAGGAAGAAATCAAACCAGTCTGCTGCTTCAAGCCCTTACGCCTCAATGGGCGCGCGCGATTCTACGGACGTTGGTGAGCTACCAAGTAGCAGAGAACCAAGTATCGATCGGTGAGCACTATTTCCATTTCGGTTCGTTATATGTTTTGGCCTGGGAAAAGTCTGTGGTCACCATACGCACACTCGCTAACCAGACAAAATGAATCCCCCTTTCATCCCATATTGTTGAAGTTGACGCACTAATTACTTTTCTTTAGACGTTCCAAGGCTTTGCCCCCTTTAGCCTCCAGCCCATCTCAAATAACGGTGTCCGAGGTTGGCGTGCCTGTCAAAGCACCCACTCTTGGCTCCAAGCTGGCCGCCCATTTCAACCCTTCCAGAACGCGCAAACTCAGCACCCTGAGGCATGACACGACGCCTACTTCAGGTCCTTCTCAACCTGCCACCACCAGCCTCTCACCCCCACCGTCAAGTCCTCGGGCGGCCTCATTTGATTCCGGATCTTCGGGTAATCGCTCTCCTACACCTCAGCCAGGTCCGAAAATTATGGTGTCCTTATCTCCCGACAATGTCGAAGAGTACAAGGACCTGTTTACGTTGCCGCGAAACCAGTCAGCCAAGGAATTACCATATCATAAGCGATCAGCGCAAACGGCGCAAAAATCTTCCGACTCAGACACCACACCACCCGGTTCCAGCCCCACATCTGCCACACGCATGAAATCACCCGTCCAGACGTCCATTCCGCGTCGTGGCTCAGCCCCTTCCGTAATAGTCGATTCTACATCTTCGCGCCACCAGTCGTCGAGGAACCCAGGGGATGACCTCGCAACGAACAGGCCCAAAATCCCGCGGAAATACTCAGATAGCGAGAGGGGCCATCGGAGACAGGATAGCAATCCGACTCCCAGAAGCTCTGACTCTCGGGAGTCCCCACGGTTGGTACCTTCCGAGAAGCCTTCTACCATATCGAGGCGACTATCCACGGCTTCGACCACGCATGCACCTGATGCGCCGCATCTGCATGGCCGGTCATCTGTGGCAGGAAGCAGCCAAACCTCCGATAGTTTACCTCAAACTAAGTTGCGCAGACCTCCCACCAGTGCGTCTGATCGTAGCCGGCCGCCGACGATGCCCCTGCCCTCTACTCCTCCGCCACCCAGTACTCCACCCCCGCTTCCTCCCATCGCCACCAGCTCGAGTACGCAAACAATTGTCGCCCCCAAGACCCTCCTCCGGCCCAGAGCCCACACAATTGGCTCTACTCCTGTAACTTCGAGCCCTCTCACATCCCCGCCAACGAACCAATTATCACCAACAGAGACTGGTGACAGCGTGTCTGCCACACAACCCAAGCCTGCAGATTCAACTTTCGATATACATTTGGCTTCTCGTGAAGAACTCCGTCAGGCGTTGATTGCTCGCAACCAACAGTACGACGAGCTCGCTAGTTACTTGTTGAAGATTACAGAAACTCATGTTGCTGAGGTGACAGCACTTGAGAAGAAAATTTCTTCCATGGAACGGGAGGCAGCGCGACGGGACAAGGAGATCAAAGGCTTGACCTGGTTAGTGGTAAACAACAAAGGGTCCCCTGGCGGTATTCTTCCTATTAGTGGCGCCCCTCGTCCACCTAGCTTGCTGGAGATCGACCAAGCACGGAGCCAAGCACGCGTTTCTGTTCGGAAATTCTCTTACGCAGAAGATTCTGGGGCAGAATCCCATCCTACGTCTGGAGCGGAGTCGATACGCGGTTCAGGAACCTCAGGGACAGAGTCCGTCTCTTCAATTCGGGATAAGAAATTGCGACGACCATTCACTCTCGGCGAGACTAGTTACAGTCTCTATCGATCAGCCACGGCTGGAAAACGAGCTTCCAAGAGTCTCGCTCCAGATGCCGCTCTTCCAGAAGTACCCTACCGCTCAGGCGCAACTAACAGATCTTCTCTGAGCTCTCTTTCCATCTCACCCTCCTCATCTACCTCCTCGCTCTTACCACCAAGCCCAAGTGTAACAGTATCATCGCTCTCCGCGATTCCTGAAGCCCCCTCCCCCACTTCAGGGACGACTGATGACCAACAAGAGGAACGACTCTCCTCCCGCGCGTCACACCGCATTTCCTCGTCTTCCATGGCCTCATCGAGCACAGCAGCTAGCAGCGCCTACACTGCCAACCTAAAACGAAGCCGACCCCCCTCTATCGCCCAGGTGCTGGAAGAGACACCCAACATGGAGGACGTCCTCGAAAAGCTGCGACCCTTCGCTGCATGAATCACGTCAAGTTAATCGAAACGTCCTGGAAACCTTCTCCCCTCCTTGTGCCTCGCTCGCTCCATTCATCGGCCGAATCCATTTGCACCCTTTCATAACAAATCCCGACATTCATTTCGTTCGTTCTGTTTTCCTCTCCACCTTCCGTTCTGACATATCTTAGTCCCTTCTACTCGCATCGCATCTTTTTGCCCTTACACTCCTTTGGCTAAGTTATTTCATTTATCTCTCAGGTATCTTTAGTGTCGGGCCGTTCGTGCCATTCATTTATCGACCGACCCTGCCTGCATGTCAGTCACTGCAAGGTTGACCGTTGCAGTAGCTATCTACTTACCGGATCGGATTGGACTCTCCCTCATCCCCTTTCTCTCTTTTCATTATCCATCCAATTATCCAGCTCTACCATCATTCCCTGTATCACATATCATTGCACCCATCCCCATCATATTTCACGTCGATTATGTCCCATCTGTTATGAAACTGTACATCCCTTTTTCATACTGGTGGCCATCCGGGTTTTTGACTTGATAGAGCATCTGTAATTTATACATTACCAGCCTTGCCTTGCAGAAGACATAAATATAACCCATTTTCCTCTACTGCAGGTCGCGTGGACACTGGACATTGAATAATTTTGAACGTTTGACAGTGGCTGACAGTTTGATCAGAGTAGGTCCGGTTTTGGGACTTGGCGTTCAACAACTTCCTTCCTTCCACAACTTCCACCCCACCTTTCCTCAACATGTTTTCCGATAATCAGATTTTTCGAGAACTTCACAACGCAGCAATTGAATCGCTCGACAACTTACAACCCATCAACTCTTTCCCCGTATTCGCCATTATGGAAGTCATGAAATCCTCTTGCGAAGAAAGAGAATTTCTCGTCGCTACTGGCAGCGTCTGTCTCTCAGACAGCCTGATAAAGATGTTCATGGATACTATACCGCCCAGCAGGAGATCATCGCATACCCTCACGGTTCGTCGTTGTCCTGGCAGTCACCCATACCAACGTTGAGCAACTTTCATCGATCAGGTCCTCCGACAAATAGCGGGCGGGAAAGTTATCCTCATAAAAGTCATGAAAGTGCTCTTTCCAGATGGCGTAACGGGGCTCGCCAACGACCGGGCGTTCCTCGCTATTCTGGGTGCATTATTCAAAGCTGGTTCTCGCGTTTTCGCTGTTGAGTGCATTAAGATCATTTTTTGCCGGTTGGTACAGGCCGTTCAGAATCAAGTCGAATCTCTGTACGTTGCCCTCTCCCCTCCGTTCTTGACGAAGGCATTGAGTCGTTCTTTCAACGACATTCAGAGTGCGACGTGGACTTATGGTCATTGCCCCACTTAGAGCTCATACTGACCGGAAAACAAGCTTTTTCTTGAATGGTATACGTGCCGTGAGCGAACGCTCTCGGCCGAAAAAGAACTATTATGATACCAGGAGAGACGAGGCGAATGTTATGCGACCGGTCAACGACGCCAGGCGCGATCCCAACCGAGTTTGGGCACCGCTCCCCTCCTTTGATGACAAGAGGAAACGACGGACACGTGCCAACGGGGCAAGTTTTGGTGCGTATTATAGACTTCTTGCTGTTCTCTTTTGACATTGGACAGAATCGTACTCTAAGAGATTTAGGACGCAGGTAGACAACTTTGACAACTTTGTTCTACCTTCTTCGTCGCTTTCAGGTCCAAGTACATCTCCTTCATACTCGTTAGGTGCAAGTAGCTCTCTTTCGCCGCCATCAGGTTCTCCCTGTTCCTCGTCAACCCACTCGACTGGTATCCTGGTGAATCGCGCAAGAGAGGTATCGAATTGTGGAAGCACAAACGTTGATAAACCGGCCAGCAATTTACCGAACAGCAGTCAAGATTCACGCAAGGCGAACGAGTCTATCAATCAACCTTGGCGATTCAATGAAGAAGCAAGCAATTCCTTGCCTGCATTGGCGGGGTCTTCGTTGGATAATCACGCCTCAATAATCCTCGATACCACTACACCATCTGGTTTTGGGACCATGACGAATGTCTCCTCTATGATGATTTCTGGGCTCTCCGGCGCGTCTCAAGGTCACAGCGAAGTTTTTCTCTCAAACGCTCAGGCTTGCACCAGCTCTTCTGGCGTGATGGGCTCTTCCCCACAACGAATCAGGAAGGCCTCTTCACCCCCTCAGCAACAGATCAATGGTATCCGTGACTCGATTCCTTCAACGCCAAGCTCAAAAAAGATTTCTGGCCTTGTTCCTTCGCCTATTCGACCATCAGTCTTCGGAACTGTATTCACGACTAGCCTTTGCCTTTGCAACAAGGTCGACCCTCCGACAAAGTTACCCATCCAGCGAAATGAAGATTCCGAAGACGAAGAAAGTGTCGCCCTCGCCCTCATGACTGATATCCCTGACAGCCCCATATGCCCTGGCTTCTCCTTCGACGATCTGCCTCTTCCAGCTGACTCATCCAGACCGATCTGAGGCCATTATCTCGAGTCTGCCCCTGCCTTCTATTCATTACAGCTAACTGGCTCGTCGAACATCTTTTATCTCATCTTACTCTCTACGTTTTGGAAGAGTATACTACTACAGCTTAATAGCAAATTAATTGCGCATCCCATTGCGAAAGATTTGTAGAGATTCGGTTTCTATCTTCATCTGGTGTTTACGTCCATTCAACTACGAACCATTTATAAGTACGTAGGAGGTTTTGCCATAAACCACGCTGAGGATCGTTTTGAAAAACAGTCATCAGACTAGTACTGACATCGCTTGCGAGCTGCGGCATTACGTCACGCTCTCGAGTACGCCAAATTTTTCATTCGAGGCGTCCTCAGCATGCACATGGGGTTCACCACAAAACCAGTTAGACCTGTTACTATCCGCCTATGTCAATCTCCTTCGGTTATCAGTTTAGCTAACAAGTTACGGCGGACTTGAATCGATACAATTTTTTTTTGCGTGCTGTGAGAGAAGCTATTTCTTTTTGCAAAGCCTGTATAGCTCAATTGGACAGAGCATCAGACTCAAAGAATGAAATCGGCTCTGGATCTGATGGTTGTGACTCACGGTGGGCCTTTTTCAACGAAGTAGTCTTATGATAAAAGACCGTAACCTTACATAGGGGAAGTGTTTCGAAAAATATCGCTGTCTCGAGACGATGCTGATATGAATGAGGGTGGTTACGACGGCTAGGACTACGGCGGATGCGGCCAATGTGGGAGGTAACGGAGATTGGCTATACCCCGAGCGTTGGCGGCCAATGCATCGCCAATTTATTCCTCTCCATTGCGCCATTCCCCGTCACACCCCCAACCTATGACAATGAGATAGGCCTTCTCGAGGCGTTTATCCATTTCAAGCTCCTCCCACACCTTATCGTCGTTGATGTCAACAAAGCCTTGGGACAATTCATAGAGGTGGTACCCAATGAGCTGCGAAATCTCCGACAGCAAATTGATCCACATTGGATCGCTAGTAGTGATGTGCCAGGCCCGGCCCAAAGCCGTAAGCCAGCCAGAGCCAGCTGTCCCAAAGCCGGGCCTTTTTGGGCCGTCGTCAAGGCCCAGGAAAGCCCAAGGCTCAGGCTCACAATGCATGGAGCCTTGAGCCGTGGCCTGAGCCATGGATTCAAAGATTGGTGGGACCTTGCTTTGGAGACGTACGGTTGGTATGATTAAGTAGTTGAATATTGAATAGAATGGCCTGAAAAGGTGGTAACTCGCCGTTGTCCAAATTTTTCCAAAAACTTTCCCATTGTGCATCGTACTCTCATTCTCAACTGCATATTGCAAAAAAAAGCAGTACTTGCAGACGAACATCAGTCTCGAGTCCTGATTATCAAACCAAGCTCTGTATACCCAGTTTCTGCAAGATAGATCATTTAGTACACATGTCACATTGATAAATTAGAGACTGCATGAAAATGTGGTAACGTACAGCAAGATATAGGTGTTGGGTATTATTCTGATAGCAACACCTCCCGTCCTGACATGCCGGCAGACGTTTTTAAGCACACAACACGGCTTTTGGACAGTCTCAGAAGCGTAGTGCAGGCAAAATTTATTTGAAATTTATCAAGATGATGTCAACTGGTTGCACGAGTTTTGTAGGGGAAAATGCGAGGAAGTGAGGTACAACGTGTGAGGTGAACTGTACGGTCAGCTTGGAAGAAAGTGATTGAAAAGACGTACTGTAAACCATAAAGAATTTGCAATAAGTTCTCGACAAACTGATTGTTTGTGCATATTTTTCAACTTAGTACCTGAGCCGTGGCTTGAGCCTGGGCCAGGCCTGAGCCAGCCTGAAGCCTTGCAAAAAGCTCAGGCTTGAATAAAGTCAAGCCTGAGCCGCTGAAAGCCGGGCCATAGCCGTGGCTTTCAGGCCAAGCCGGGCCTGCACATCACTAAGATTCGCTAGGAATGTACTGGGATGCCAAGCGGATGAAGGAGGCATATACGGCCGATGGACGGGGAATGAGGATCTTGGGGCAACGTTGAGAGGGGTAGAGACGCATCGGCGGTTCTTCAGTAAGTTCGGACATGGAAAGGGTGGAAAATGAGAGAGGGTATAGAGCGATTTGTTGCAGATCCCAAGACTCTGTCCCGACAGTGATTCTATGAAATTTGCCTTTCAAGTGGAAATCACCGTCAACGTTGATGCGAAAGTCAGATAAGGGCATAAGCGGTAGGCCTAGGTTGGAAAGGCAAGCCGACGCGGATTCTAGCTGATTGTCCGGTACGACATAGTGGAAATTCTAACAAGAAACACGGCGCTTACACGACAATGAATTCATAATTGAAGTAAGATTGGACGTACCTTCACGAAGACGGGTACCTTCATCCTGCGGGAAAGTAGAGCGCGCCACTCGATCACTTGGATACCCTCTCGCTTCATCGTCTGGAGCGCTTTATCGACCAACACAGCAGGCTGCTCATCCAAATCTAAAAGCGTCGTAGGTTGTACCCCATGAGCTTCGTCGAAGAATATATGGGGGTTGCTTGAGACTAAGGTGGGCACCATTATGGTGGTCAAGCCGCGAGCGGAGGCAAAATTCAAATCAAACACCAGTAATGACCTAGAGGATGAAACAGTTAAAGAAGCCCAGAAATCATGCTTGGAGTCCGCAATTGGCTCCCGTAGACTTGGCCCAACATACCAGAAGCATTTTGAATAGAAATCAAGTCGGCCACTGGGCTGAGAAGCTGATAGCCAGTTTTTGTTGAGTTGGTGTGGAAAAACTATATTTAGCCATGAAGTTTTGGTGAATGTTACTGGCGACCCAATTACCACCGCCAACAGCTTACATCCGACCTCCCCGAAGCAGAAACACCTGACTGAGGAATGAACAATTCAGACTTACAAACCCTCGAGTCATCTATCCATTCTTAACAATTAGCAGTGCTGGTGCAGTGCCGAACCCTAGGGCTATTGTTCGCCGAGAACCGTTCCAGCCGATAAGGACACTCATCATGACGGATGGATCCATATCATTCTTATTGTTGTGCACGTCCTGCCCTTTTGTTGTCTCCGCGGACGGGCACCCAGAGCGCTCATAAGCTAGGCAAATACGGTTGTTGTTGTCTCCTGGCACATACCATCTCCAGCTCTCACCAGCGCCAACGTTTGACGCTTGTTTTTCTATTCAATTCGAGTGAGGTTTAGTGCATCAATATTTGATCTTGTCCTATACCTCCAGGTAGGTGCGATGCAGAAATTTTGAAGACTGATTGCTGATCATGATGGTTGGAGTGTAGGATGGCAGTTCAGACGTTGTTCCAGACCCGTACAAGATCCCCTTCTCCCTCCTCGACAAGCCATGGTAGCCATGATTCGGGGAACTCGAGTTCTATTCGTTCTTTTGATATGCATCGTCTTAAACATGCTGCAGTAAGTCAAGCTTGCCCTTTCTTCCTCAACGTACTAATCATGTATTAATCAGTCATCATTCCTTCATCAACGCTGCTTATCGAGTCAAATCAGCCAGAGGAGGCATATAAACAGTCTTAATTCCGCATGTTCGCTTCCTGAAGCTGTCCTGCGCAAGGTTTTCATAGCTTGTGCACGGATTTTTGGGAATGACGATGCTGCGTGGAGTTGGGTCAATGTGACCTACGTTTGCTCCTCTTGGAGGCAGGTAGCCATCGACTGCCAAGACTTATGGCGCTATGTCGACTTTTCTCACCCCAAATGGTTCGCCGTCACGCTGCCTCGGGCTAAGACGGTCCCTCTCTGTATCCGAGCCACAGTTGGGACCCATAATACTGGGCTTCTACAACGAACATTTCAGCTCGCACACCGGATACAAAGCATAAACCTTACTTGCCCCATCCAACACATTCACGGTCTTCTTCCAACATTAACATACCCTAATCCCGCGCTCGAATCACTGACTATCAACGTCCGTATACCCAATTACGACAATACCCATAGAGTTTACGAACCCTTATCGTTCCCTACGACTGGCGCGCCCCTTCAGCGCCTACGATATCTGGAATTGCGCTGTGCGCCGTTCTACATGATCTCTCCACGTTTCAACTTTCTCACCCACCTTCATCTTCATGATCTACCACCATGTGAACGACCTACTCGCCGTCGTTTCCTTTTCATGCTCGCGAAGATACCCCTGCTACAAGATTTAGTCCTGGAGCGAGCTTTCCCCATCAACGTTGAATCAGATGACTTTGCCCATACGGAGAAACGAGTCACACTCTCTCATCTCGTTTCAGTTTCCCTCACTGGGTCTGTGACGGACCTTTCGGTCGTCTTAAACTGCATCACGATGCCACCCACCGTCTGCCTCTCCTGTGTGATCTGCACACTCTCAGACCTCAAGGGCAATATCTGGAGGCTCGGCCAGGCTATCGGAGCCCATTCATGGGGGGGAACTGATGGTGTCCGGCTCGAAACACTCGTGATAACGGGTCGAGAAGAGTCAGAGCGGTTCTTGCCCGGGGTTGACATCAACCCAGATTTCAGACAGTCTCTCCGCCTTCGGGCCTATAGAGCTGATAGTGAAGTCGGCCGTGCTGCGTTTGACCTTTCCATTGGACCTGAACAGGGGTTTTCGGGAGACGACGTTATGGTTACTGCGTTGGGTGCGATTTGGAAAGCACTCACGCTGACACATGTACATACGATGGCCCTCCAGAATCTGGATATCGTCACGCAGAAATCGTGGTCCCAGTTCCTGCGCACTCTGCCTTCCCTTCGGGTTTTGGATATCAGAGGTCTCCCGCCTTCAGGTTTGGTTTGGGCACTTTTGCTGAACGCACGGGCTCATTCGCAAGGTGATGGGGGGAATGGGGACGCTCAGCGTCTTTTGATCCCGAGGCTTAATGATATTTATATTCATGGTGTTGATTGTTCGGCTGGAGGGTTCATGGTTGCTTCCGGTGCACTTGTGAACTCGCATTGCGACCTGGACGACTCACGTTTCTTGGATGTCCTATCCGCATGCCTGAGCGAACGGCGGCGGTTTGGGTTGTGTCTCCGGAGTTTATCCATCGCACGATGCGAGTATGTGTACAAGCAATCAGCAGAAGATGCGAAGAAGGCTGTAGCGCATCTTGTTTGGGATTTGAGGGGGATCGTGAAGCAGGAAGCGGTCACGGATGAGACTAGTCCGGCGAGGTATAGGAAGGATTGGACAATTTCAAGTTATCGGCCGAGGCATTATCACCGAATGAGGACTCTTAGGGAGTTGGACTTGGAGCAGGAACAGGAGAGCAGTCAATCGTGACATGTTTACTATCTTGTCCTTTCTTACTTGTTCACCTGCACTTCATGCTTTTTGGCGATAGCCTTCTTTCTCACTACGTAAAGCCTCGGTATTCAATGGCGATATATGCCTCATTCAAACCTCGGCGCGCCCTATGGGTCGGCACAATTTTGATTGTGCACCTTGCACACATTTTACTGCCACAAAAATTGCTCCTGGCTCTAACTTTTTTTCGTTATGTAAGAAAATACGAAGAGAATTCCGTTTACATTGCTGCCTCCCACAATTGCTAGGTTGCCTGTGCTACTTACTCTACAACAGCACTGGTAATCGTTCAGAATCGATAGATGACCCTGCGCCACACCACACCTCTTCATAAAAGTTCTGATATTCTAATGTATATGTAAAAGTACATGTCTACATAAGAACCCTACATTGACAACCTAAGTGAGCATGAAAAAATCTACCGCAAATTACGCGTATTAAACACAATTAAATACGTCGACACCGTTATAAGTCCAATCGCAAGCACCACACCAGCATAACAAAGCGCATACCGACATCTCTGAATCCAAGGATCGAACATCCTCCTCCCGGACTCTGGGCGTCCCCTCACCTCCTTCAATTTGACGCCATAGAGCAGGTGATCGAAGACCCTGTTGGGCTTTGACACCACCACCTTGAACGTCCTCGCGAACCAGCTCTTGGGTCTAGTTCGTTCTGAACACTGCACGGGACGAGAGATGAACGGGTACCCGAAGGATATCCCGCGCAGGGACCGCTTGGGATCGTTCAACCGAGCCCTGCCGTCCTCTGACGCCTGTTTCTCCGCGACCCATCTAGGCAAAGGCGGGCCAAGACACTGTACCGGCGCCTTCTTCCCACCACCACCACCTTCCCCAGCTAATCCCTCCCCTGTGGCACCAGCAGCCATACCCATCATAGTAGCATTCATCACCATCAAATCCCGCTTCTTATTCCGCCCACCACAAAACTTCTCCTTCCAATACCCAGCATTGAAATAAAACTCCCAAAACGTCAGACGAGGCGGCTGTTCCCCGAAATTGGTGAAATGCCAACCACCGACGAGCCATAGGACGGGACATAGGAAGCCAAGCCAAAACGCCCAAAATGCTGGAGTTACGGTTATCCATTGCCTTTTCGCGCGAAAGGTGTGAGGTCTGCCTGAACCGAGAGCGGCGTCTCGGTCCCATCGTCGAGCTATGAATGATTCGTTGGTAGATTGGGCTTGGGATCGTATAGAGCGGATGGACGGTAAACTTGGGTTGTTTCTCCTGTGTCCGTACATCGACACTTTCTCATCCTCTTCTTCCTCTTCCTCCCCTCCCTCCTCGTCATGGGGAATCTGCCTTGAAGACCCACCAGGACCAGGCACCCGATCTTTACTCGTAGCGGTAACAAAGCTATCAGCATGCAACGACTCATGATCACCTCCATACTCCTCTGGATCTTCATCGTAATACCCCTCTGCGCTGCCCGCGATAACGGACATCGTCGACCTGCGCAGTCTAAGCGGGGGTCCTGAGCCATTAATTTGGCTGGGGTGTGGACCGGGAAAGGGAGGTCGGAGGTCGAGAGGGGGAATGCTTGGGGGTTCGGAGGTTTTGGTTGTTGTCGTGCCAGTGCCAGTGCCGGGTGGGGGACGGGTGACGACGGTGGATGTTGTTGATACGTGTGTCCTTGAAGAGGTTTGGGATGTTGTTCGGTTGAGTTGGCGTGTGATGAATGGCGAGGAATAGGATGGGGAGGGTCCTGTGAGGTTTGTTAACATCGGGTTTTACTTGAGAGATACTCTACTCAGGAAGACTTACGAGTAATTTCGGATCCTTGTGATCCATCTGGACTAGCATTAGCCGATATACCCGAAGGAGGTCCAGACGCAGAGGCAGATCCAGCAGAGGTAGACCTTGATAAATCATTCTGCGACCCTTCACGACTAGGCAACCCAGTCGACTGCCTCGTCGAACCCGGCGAAATATAATCCTGCTCCGCAATGGGCGACAACTGTTTCGCCAGCGGATAATTATACGAGTTTCCATACATATCAGTGTTGACCGAATGAGGTTGAGAGTCCAATCGTAACGAATGCGTACTTTGCGAGAAGATCTCGGGTGGTTGAAGCTTCAGCTTCATTTTAGTTGTTGTGTTTGAGGTCGTTGTTGTTGACTCCGTCGAAGGTGATGGCGAGGGGCTACGAAGAGACGCCGTGGAAGGGGGAGAAGAAGCAGACCGGGTCATAGGAATAGGATGTACATGCCCATGGGGCACCACCGACGGCCTTGGTATACTCCCACCATGGCCATCCACGCGCACAACAGCAGGCGGAGGAACTTGGACAGTCGACGTCGCCTCTTCATCATCCTTTTCTTCCGACGGTACTCTAACGCGAGGACCAACACCCGGACGACGAATCGGGCTAGGCTGCCGATAATGCTGCCAGTGCGTAACATGTTCTTCGCTGAAACCCGTGAGGGAGCTTGTTCCAGAGCGTGGGATGGGCGGGCTGATGGCGCTAATGTCCAATTGGGCGGAAGACGCTGAGGGGGGTCCTCCGTGTCCCTGTTGCGTTACTGGCCAAGGGAGGCGTTCTTCCTCTGAAGTGTCCTCTCGTAGACGCCAGCGGTTAAGAAAGTCGAGCATCTCTCAGTCAGGTCGCGTGCTGCGGTGGAATGGATTAGTAGAGAGAAATGCGAAGGGGAAGAGAGGGAAAGTTGAAACGCACTTGTTGTGCATGAATTTTATATACATCAGCGCTCCTCGTGTTCGGGTGTGGTGGCAGTCGTTCTTGGGAGATTGATTACTTGCGCTCTACTCTGTAGATGATCATACGACCCCGAACCTGAAGGCATGGCATGGTCGGTCCAGCCTACATGCAGGGAATCGCCAGGTAGCAGTGACAGATCACTGTGAATTCCGAAAATACTCTTGCCAAGTAACCCCATCGAGCACTGCCGAAGAGATAAACGCGGTGTTGATTGCCAGCGTCCAATCGATTTTGAAGAGGTAGCTTTGCCACGAGATCATGTGCGGAAAACATGGTTGCCTCGAGGATGGTGGATGGCCAGATTGGGTCAACGTCAGTTCCCCCTCTATGACCGAGCATGAGGAAGTAGACGTTCATAACGATGAGAGTAGATAGCCAACGTGGTTGAACGTTTGCATTAACGGCGAGGGGACAATCTTGTTTCGTTGGATGTCAATGTGATCATGAGCACAATCGTGTCTGTGAAACTCAACTGACCCGTCCAGGTTCCGATGGTCTTTAGCTCTGAATGAAATGAAATCGGGGTACATAGGCTTCAGAGTGTCTTTTGATACAGGCCAGTTGAGAGAGTACGTGTAATACAAGATAGCAGTACGTCAAGATCAGTCGATAAATCCAATAAATGACAAGGGTATCACAGTTCGTACAACATCGCTTCACTTCGTTTCCTCAACTTTGTCCTCCGTCGTCACCGCCATGCCTTCAACTTTATTCTGTTCCGTCGTCGCCTCCTCCATGCCTTCAACTTTCTGACTCTCCGGAACCGTTTCGCTGGCATCTATAGGTCCCGTCGTCTCTTCCTCATCCACAACCTCCGTCGTCGTTGGTGGGGTAGACGCATCAGAACCCGGCTCATCCAACTCCCCAGGGGACGTCTCTTCAGGCAACGGCACGCTCTCCGGTTCCAGTTCCAGCGCCGTAACCTCACCTTCTTCTTCCTTCTCCGGAGTCTCGCCCTGCAAATCAACCTCCTGCACGCCCTTCGTGACCTCCTTCACTTCCTGCGTCTCAGGCTCAGGCTGCGCATCCCCATTCCCATTGTCCAAGTCTAAATCCAATGTGGGTCCGGGGGTGGCACTGTCCCCGCGCGCCTTCTTCTTCCTCTTCACCTCCTCCTCCTCCACCTCCGCCTCCCTCTCCGTTGAGCTTAAGCGGCGTTTTCGGCGCGTACGTGGGGCGTTGGAAGTTGCTTTAGGATTGTTAATTAGAACGCGTCACATGAAAAATGAAATGAAATGAATAGGGGGTGGTGAAGGCACTTACGATCGTCTTCCCAAGGTCTATCTGGTCGTGGTATTACGCCGTAGGAAATGCGTCGGATGAGGCTGAACATCGTTATTTGGGAGGAGGTGGGTTGGCGCTGGAGGGTTGGTGGCAACTGGCAACAACTCAAGACGCGACTTGAGAATGTGCGTGACTGAGTGTGGTCGTATTTGGTACGCACGTGTGGAGATAAGATAAGATAAGATAAGATGGTAGATAAATTTCCTAATCAATCGATCTTGACTCGAGCAGTTATATCCCAAGTCCACACCAATCACCCCCTCACCTGAATCACCATGACGCTCGATATCCTCAGCTTCATCGACAACAAAGGCGGTAATGCAGAAGAGATCCGCGAGTCTCAGAGAAAACGCGGTCACTCCGTCGAGCTCGTCGATGAGATAGTCCAGATGTATGCGGATTGGGTGAAGCGTGCGTTTTTTTCAATCTTGTTCATCGATGACACTCATGAAAAGGGATAAATAGTGGACTTTGAGACGAATGCGTTGAGGAAAAAGGTGAATGAGGTACAGAAGGAGATATCGGCTAAGAAAAAGGTTAGTTGGCTTTTTTTCTTTTGAAATTTGTGAAGATGATGGACAAGTGATGGACGATAGGCAAAAGAACCCGCAGATGACTTGGTAGCTGCGAAGAAAGAGATCGACGCGCAGGTTGAGGCGAAGAAGAAGGAAGCAAAGGAGTTTGAGATCAAGATGCGTGCAAAGGCTTGTACGGTTGGGAACATCGTTGGGAAGAACGCTCCCATCTCTCTTACAGAGGTAATGCTTTTTAAGAAAATCTTGATCAGGCGGATCTGATTGGTACAGGACGATAACACTACACTACGTACATGGGACCCTCTAGGCGAGACTGACGACCCCGCACCAAGACCAGGAATCCTTCCCCACCACGAAGTCCTCCTCAAACTCGACGCAATGGATCTCGAACGCGGTAACGTCTCCTCTCATCCTCACACCCCTCCTCACTCAAATCCATACTATATCATAGGAGCCAAAATCGCCGGTCACAGGGGATACTACCTCACCAACGACGGCGTCGACCTAAACCAAGCCCTCATCTCCTACGGGCTCGACTTTCTCCGCAAACACGGCTACAAAAAGATCCAACCCCCCTTCATGATGAACAAAGACCAAATGGCAAAGACCGCGCAACTGGACCAGTTCGATGAGGAGTTATACAAAGTCATCGGGTCGGACGACGAGAAATACCTCATCGCCACATCCGAACAGCCCATCTCGGGCTATCACTCTGACGAATGGTTCGAAAGTCCCGATACGCAGCTCCCTATCAAATACGCGGGGTATTCGACGTGTTTCCGTAAGGAGGCAGGGTCGGCTGGGAGGGATATGTGGGGTATCTTTAGGGTGCACCAGTTTGAAAAGGTTGAGCAGTTTGTGATTAGCGATCCTGAGAAGAGCTGGGAGATGTTGGATGTGATGATTGGGAATAGTGAGGCTTTTTATCAGAGTCTTGGGTTGAGGTATAGGGTTGTGGGTATTGTGTCGGGTGCGTTGAATTTGGCGGCTGCGCAGAAGTGTGATTTGGAGGCGTGGTTCCCGTTTCAGAGGGCGTATAAGGAGTTGGTATCTTGTTCGAATTGTACGGATTATCGTGGGTGGTTTCTTTTACTTTTCTTCTCTCGCTGATTTCTTTTTGTTTGACAGAGAGCAGGAGGTTGGAGATTAGATGTGGATTGAAGAATAAAGACCAGACGCGCAAGGTATATGTGCACATGCTCAATGGTACCCTCTGTGCAACAGAGCGTGCGCTTTGCTGTCTAGTCGAGAATTACCAGACGCCAGAGGTGAACACTTTCCTTGCGGGCACCATGAATTTGACTGACATCTTGTACAGGGCCTCGTTATCCCCGAAGTCTTGCGACCATACATGCAAGGACGAGATTTCATTCCGTTTACCAGAGAGCTCCCCAAAGGAATGCAGAAGAAACAAGCATAGAGAATGGAAGGATAACCTGTATAATTTATGTAGGACTGCAAGTTGTAATTAGACTTCCATGAGATTCCCCGCAGTCTAGTCACACGGCTGTGTTAAATTCCGCGCTTCCACTGATCATCACAAAAACGAATTCTTCCACCACCACCACCGACGACGACAGCAGCCAAATCCCCAGTGCGGGGGATTTCGATGACCGCCGATGCCGCCCATCCTATACCTTCTATACACCGCCCTCATCTTATTTAAACTACTCTCAGCATCATGTCTCGCAGACTCATCCACAAATTCCCAAGCGCTCGTCCAACGCTCACCAGACACACCACCTCCCCACCAGGACGACCTACCACCCACATCACCACAGGACCTAGAACTCCTCGACATAGTCCTCGTCGCATCCATCGACGGGAAATTTCACGCCCTCAATAGGACGTCAGGCCAAACACTATGGTCCATGTCCTCATTCGCCCCAACGACCACGAGCGTCTCTGCCCCTCCGACGCTGGGGCCCCTCATCCGGACGACCCACGTCGATCTGGATCCCGAGGACGGGGCGGCGTATCAGGAGATGTACATCATCGAGCCACAGTCGGGTGACATATACATCATGGCGACACCTTCGAGCCCATTACAGCGTTTCCCCTTTTCCATGCCAGAGTTGGTCGACATGTCGCCGTTTACGTATCTGGGGGACGAGGAAAGGCGGGTTTTCGTGGGGAGGAAGGAGACGTCGTTGCTTTTGATTGAGCTTGAAACGGGAAAGGTGAAAGCGACGCTCAACTCGGAGTGTCCCTGGGATCCGTTTGAGGATCTGAAGAATGATGAGATGGATTTGGATTTGGATGAGTTGGAGGAGGGCATTTTGAAGCCTTCTGCCCCGACGGAGGTGTTCATTGGTCGGACTGGTATGCGATCTTTTTTGCGCTCACACGAGCACTTGCTAATTGACTCTAGACTACCACATCTCAATATACAGTCGACCGACGAACCGTACGCCTGGGACACCTCTTCCCCCAGTCCAGAACCTCTCATTCTCTACATATGGTCCCAACAACCAAGATAATCACCTACAAGCATCCTATCGTACAACTCAAGACGAAGGGTACATCCAAAGCCTACCCAACGGCGAGATCATCTACTTCAAAGCCAAATCCACAACAAGCACAGGCGGGCGAGCTGTTTGGGGACGCAACTTTAACACACCCATGTACGCTCTTCTTCTCCTTTCTTTCCTTCACCCCATGCTCAATCCTTCCGAATGCAGCGTAGCGATATTCGACGTCCTCCAAAAACCCTCTCACCCACACAAACCCCACCCCTTCGTCCTCCTCCAGCCTCGTCCCAGACTCCAAGACGTCATTCCCAACCTCAGCCATACGGCCCGCTTACCCAACCTCGACTCTGCCTACGTCGGCATGGTCGAAGAGACGGGAAGCTTATTCGCTATGAGCCCGGACCATTACCCGCTCGTCGTTTTTGGGGGGCCGGAGAGGTATACCCAGGGAAGACTTTTGGATGCTCCAGGACATGGTGATGATGATGATGATGAGGACGGGAGAGTGCCTACGGCTGTTGATGAGATAACGAGGTTGAGGAAACAGAGGCAGAGGATGGATGAGAGGAAGAGGGAGGCGTGTAGTGATTCGAGTGCGGGGTTGAGGGATAGACGATGTTTGGTTGGTGTGAGGAGGCTTGAGGATGGGGATGGGCATGAGAGTCGGATGAGGAGGTTGTTGGATGGGCCTGTGAGAAGTGATGTTGGCCCTGAGGTGCTTTCGAATGGGAGTACTCCTGTTGACGAGGAGGAGGGGGAGGTGTTGGAGGAGGAGCCTGGGTTGGGTAGGGTCACTGGCCTTAAAGAAGCGAGGAGGTTTTGGGAGGCGGTGGTTGTATCTGTGGTTGTGGGGATTTTGTCAGTGTGGTTTGTGGTTGGACGGGTCAAGAGGAAGGTGGAGAAGAGATTGAGGGTTTTGGTTGAGGAGGAGGATAGGAGGAGAGCTGAGGAAGATGTTATGACGCCAACACCTCCAACGGCAGAGATTCCTGCAACCCCTTTGACGGCTGGTCCAGTTGATATCAAAGAACTGGTTCAATCGCCCATTATGAATGGATTCAAGGACTCACCAAAGTCTAAGGATGCAGCACAATTATTGCCCCCCATAGCAGACGACGGAGAAGAGAGTGGTGGAGATGGTGAAGGGGACAATGACCCTGTTGCAACTCCTGGTAAGCGGAAAGGAAGGAGGGGGAAGAGGGGAAAGAAGAAGAAAGCTGGTGCTATACCAGGAGGTGGTGGTGCTGCTGAGGAGGTCGAAGAAGAGAAGAAATTGAACGGAGCTGCGCATGTCAATGGGTCTGCCGTTGTGAAGGAGGTGGAGACGCCTCCACCACCGCAGACGTCGCTCGTAATCACTTCTTCTCCCAAGCCTCCTCCAACTGGTCCGTCGTTAATCGTTTCCGATACGATTCTGGGTACGTCAATGAGTCTACACTATTCCGGACATTTTATTCAACTTCTCTTCTAGGCTTTGGCTCACACGGCACTGTAGTATTCCAAGGCTCCCTCCAAGGCCGCGCAGTAGCCGTCAAACGGCTCCTGCAAGACTTTGTCACCCTCGCCTCAAGAGAAGTAAGCATCCTGCAAGAAAGCGACGACCACCCCAACGTCATCCGGTACTACTACCAAGAAGCCCACGCCAACTTCCTCTACATCGCCCTGGAGCTCTGCCCCGCCTCGCTGGCAGACATAATCGAGTCCCCAGACCGAGACCAGTTCCGCGACATTGCTATTTCGTTTGACCCCAAAAAGGCGTTGAAGCAGATAGCGGGTGGGCTGAAACACTTGCATGCGCTGAAACTCGTGCATAGGGATATCAAGCCCCAGAATATACTCGTGTCGACGAGTAAAGCGGGCGGAAAAACGGGGAACAATAATTATCGCATGCTCATATCGGATTTTGGGCTGTGTAAAAAGCTGGATGTTGACCAGACGTCTTTTTATCCCACTGCGAATGGGGCAATGGGTGCTGGTACGGTGGGCTGGCGAGCGCCAGAAATATTGAGGGGGGACGTGAAGCTCGACGAAGTCACTGACGAACACTCGCTGTCTTCTCGCGGGAGTACGTCGACTATCAACGGGTCTGTGTCATCTGGAGGAGCACCTACGACGGGGAAAAGGACGAGGTTGACCAAGTCCGTGGATATTTTTGCATTGGGGTGTCTTTTTTATTATACCCTGACGAATGGGGGACATCCGTATGGGGATCGATTTGAGAGGGAGGTTAATATCATGAAGAATGCGAAGAATTTGGATGGGCTTGCGACGTTTGGAGAGGAGGGGACGGAGGCGAGTGATTTGATTACGCAGATGCTTGATCCAGAGGCGTCAGAACGGTGTGTTGTTTTCCTTTTCTTTTCTCTTCTTTGGTCTGCCAGGCTCAACTTTTTTTTATAGACCAGATACCACGACATGTTTACTTCATCCTTTCTTCTGGGACTCTAGTCGTCGATTGAACTTCCTCCAAGATGCTTCTGATAGATTCGAGATCATGTGTCGGGATCCTAAAGATCCGAATCTGCTGAATCTCGAAAAAGACGCGATTAACATCGTTGGACCAGATTGGCATGCACGTCTGGACCGTGCATTCACAGAAAACTTGGGCAAGTTTAGAAAGTACGATGGGAAGTCTGTGCAGGACTTGCTACGTGCTCTACGGAACAAGGTTCGTTTGCCACCTCACTCTGAAATGAAATGCTGATTCACTTTGGGTTGCGTTAGAAACACCACTACCAAGATCTTCCAGAAAACGTAAAACGCAGTCTTGGGCCCATGCCTGATGGATTCCTGGCATACTTCACCCGCAGATATCCCCGTCTGTTCCTGCATGTGCACGCCGTCATCAAGAACACGGGACTCTGCAGTGAACCGATGTTCAGGGCCTACTTTGAGCTGCCGGAATCATGAGCCTGCGTTGCTTTTCTTGCTTTCATTGTTTTGTACTCTCCGAACTCTATTCATAGTCATGCCTTGAACCTAGACCTCGCACTGCACACATCTGCATCATATTTATCCTTCCATCTGTATCTTGTACACTACCTGTGCCTTTTTATACCTCCAGCATTCAATGGAATCTTGAGTGGGCGACGTCTCCGCACAATGAAACCCATTTCATTCAAGTGTCCCCATGAGGTAGAAAGAAAGAAACTAACATATGTATAATAAACATCCATACAACTCAAAGATCATTATGACTACAACACCTGCCTACTCTACCTTTACGCGCATGAGTCCCACCTCCCTCCTCACCACGCCAACCACTCTCCATACATATTCGGACGTTCCCCGCGTATATACGCTTCGAATGTCCTTTTAAGCACCGTCGACCAGTCCAAATCTCGCTTGTCACCAACAGACACTGGCAGATCTTGTAGCGGTGAAACAACATCGTCCGTTGCGGTTTTCCCTCTCAAGGAAGCAGCAGCAGCAGCTTTCTCAGCCAACGCAGCTCTCCTGAGTGCTGCTTTGGCTTGGTCCTCGCCGTCCTTGAAACGGGGGCCTAGATCAGGGAAGTTGCGAGCTGGGTCAAAGGGTTTCCACCTGTGATACATATGTGAGATTGGGATATGGGGCGCGAGGGGGCAACACGCACCAAAAGTTGTGGAAGTGGTATGAATAAGCACCCCGGAAGAACCCATGGAATCCAAGAGCCTGGGGTGCAGCACTATTTTGTACTGGGGTATCGAAGAAGTCACCAAATCTGTTAATACAGATCAGCGAAGAATGCGAAGTGGGAAAGGGAAGACGTACTCGGTGAAATAAGGTTGTGGTGGTCGGTCCCGTTGGAAGTTTTCGGTATTGAGCCAGGCGGAATCAAACATCGCGTCAGGAAGCCGTAAAAGCAGACCCTCAAGATGGGCATCAGCAGCATAACGTGACACTGTCATAGGGTGGAAATCGAGTCCGTTCTTCAGCGCCGTGCGGAAGAGGAAAGTTCCCAAGGCAGAGTTCTTGTTCATGCGCAGCACTGCCGTGTTATATTTCTCCAACCGTGACCAACGGTAGGCAAAAGCGCCCTTCCAGCCCCACAGTTCTTCCCAGTCACGAAGGAGGATGGTATCAGCATCGAGATATATGCCTCCGAATCGATGGCAGAGGACGAAACGAGCCATGTCTGAGAGGATGACGGAGAGTCTGTCGTATGAAGAGGACGACTTGGATCCTAATCGGCTTTCCAGGTCGTCTTCATCCGTTGATGAGGTGGCATTGGCTGCAGCGCCCGAACTTGTCGCAGTAACATTCTTTTTCTTGACGCTGATGATGTGACCGCCAGAGTTGAACAAGCTTTCCTGCAATGCTCTCCACTCATCCTTGATCTCGGGAATGCCGTCAAGCTGCTCAGTGGTGTTCCACAGTTTGAATTGAATGACATCCTTGAAGCGAGGATGGAGGAACGGTGCGGCCCATGGGCTATTCTTGAGCATAGTGAACATGTCACGGACGGCCGAGGGGTTGGGCACCGCTGCAGCTGGGCCTGGGTTGATCCACATCCAAAATTGAGGACGGCAAACTTTGGCATCGGAAGGCCAATCGCGCAGGTGAATGCCCGTGTTTTGGGTATAAAGGAATGACATGAGGGCAAGATAGGGCTTATCGGTGAATGGTCCAGTCCAGAACATATGGTATACGCGGGGGTTTTCTGGATCGCATGGTTGAGGCAACGTTGACGCAGGTCGGTGACGGAGTGGGGAGGATAGAACGACCTGAGGTTCCCATTCTGCCCCACGTTTTTTGACCAGGCCTTCGTCAGGGTCAACCTCGCCCTTCTTTTTCGCTACTGCTGGCCGTTGGGCGGAGGGCTGTCGAGGAGGGATGACAATCGTTGCTGTAGAATTATTTGGTTGTTCGAGGTATATGTACTTCCAATCGTCCAAGTTGTCCCGTCTCATGCGTTCACCGTTGTCCAATCCGCCCCCAATTCGGAGAACTTCTAGGCAATCTCGTACATACTGTCGAAGGAGATGAGCAAATGTGGGTTAATTAGCAGCAAGTGCAGTAGCTACCTTTCCTTGTGAAAAATGACAGTGCTTCATAATCTCATCCATGTCTGCAACACTTCCAGGTACCGGCCGCGGAGGATATGCAACATTTGGGGGCTGACTTTGAATGTCAAGGTATACGCGGTTGGCGCCTGACCCAAGAGTTTCCGTAACCACGTCGACCGCGCCCGGGGAGCGGTATCGCGAGGGTTTTATGCTCGGTGGCCGGGGTGGTAGAGCAGGGTTAACGACGGTCTCAGTCATTCCAATTTGCAAAGGTACTGTCATACATGTTAGTCTACTGCCGACCAAACTAAGCAGGTGCGTTGCAACTCACTGGGGTCATGACTGGGATAATGTCCACTCGCGACCTCCCACTTCCATATCCTCTGCAAATCCTCACGCCTAAACACGAGCGTCGGCGGTTCTCCTGTCGAACTGTATTGTTCGCTCCAATCTGAGCCTCCAAAGCTTTTCGACATTAAAATGACAGTGAAGAAGACGGCTACGCAAGCAAGACCGACAAGCAGTGGCCCTCGCCTCCTCCTGAAACGCGCGGCATGGAGAGGGTTGAACGGACCAGCATTAGGCACTAAAATACGCAGCCGCCGTGTTCTAACACCGGGAATGGGAAGAAGGAGAGGACGTGTCCAAGCGGAAGGGTGTGATCGGTGCCGTTCAAGCTTCTCCTCAATGGCAGAAGAATGACTTGGCAGCTCGTTGTTCATGACGGCGACCAGAGGGTCTTTGTCGAGGTCGATGATGTGGTGGACGTGGTTGGCGACAATCCTGGAAAAACTTGTCCTTGACGTGGAACTACATAGCACAGCCACACAATTTCAATCGACGTGTGGCCCTGTTTTCGCGACTTCAACATCCTCAATCTTGTCCCGAACGATGCTGAGATATAAAATTCAGTGCTAGAGGCCTATGGATCCGAGAATATCACAGAAGATTGCCCCAAGCTAGCCAACGGAAGATATAAACGCAAATAAAACAGTATGAAATTTCAGCTGGCCCTTGATTTGACTGTGATAACTAATTTCGCCGTGCATATCCCAGCACATGGCATCCAAAATTCAATAACCTCGCCAATGATTTGCGATCGACGAGGTTCGTCGCTTCTCAAGTCTTGCCTCGACAAGCGCCGCGTCTGGACTATCACCACGTATTAATTAGAAGGAAGCCTCAAGAATACACCACGAGTCGTCTATCCACATCTTCACTCTGCCTCAACCCTGCCACTCCCTCCAATTGGCCTCTTGGATGGCGGACTACGGATAGTTTGTCAACGATCACGCAGCTTCGTATTCGACTGGCAGTCCCATTAGTGGCTCTTGGTTGTCTGACCTATGTTTCTTATAGAAGCTCAGCGTCATGGGTCGACTCTATCGATGTCAAAATGGACATTACTCTCCACAGGCACCGCACAAAGACAGATGTTTCAACTTGCTTCACATAGCTCTCCACGCCGTCCTGTTCTCAGGGCACCACCAGAAGACTTGACATACTAGGCTTGCGTAAGAAAAAATTTGAAAGAGTATGGCTGGTACATACCGGAAATCACATCGAACCTCAAAACTCGTAGCCTACTGCATCATCACAGTCTTCGGTTGAACCATTGGTCACCCCCAAACTCCGTAAAGGTGTCTGTAACCTAATGACAATGTACATTAGCCTCCTTCATCCAAAATGGAACAGTCAATGCTTACCCATGACGAAAGGATCGAGGGCAGGATTGGACTCATCAGAGGTCTCCTCAATAATGCGTTCCTGAGAAGCTGGATCTTGCTTAGTCTTCCACCTTGCTTAGTCTTCCACCTCCACTCGATCGGCTCTGTGACCCAGTATGTCCCACCATCATCGTCGGCGTTAAGATGGACCACGATGAAGTACCACTTGATGCCAGTTGTGAGAGCCCCACGTATATGGGATTTCCTACGCATAAAAAGTGAGTTAAACATACATGTACATATCTGCTACGTCAAGATAAACTCACACCTGCGACTTTCGATGCCGCGACAACAATTGTGTAGTCAATGATCCCTGGGACAATGTCCATACGTGACAGCGTTGGACGGAAGGCAGATATCTGGTTCTCCACATCATAATGACGACCTTTTGAGAAGGAGCCATGGTAGACAATCGGAACAAAAAGGTGTTAACGAACCCATAAAAAGAGGTTTCGGGGTTGAAGTTGAAGAGGAAGGAGAGATGTTTGTACATGGCCTGGTTAGACCACTGTTAGTTAGAACCGAGAGTCCGACAGTCGTCGATTGCTTGCCGAAGTTCGGCTTCAGGACGGAGGAAGAGCACACCCTTTCCAAAGCCTTTTTAGTTGCGGCGGAGAACGAGAGCGACTAGAAATTGCAAAGGAAAAGAAAGTAACAGCCGTAGTACCAGCAGGCCGGGTTGTTGTTAACTCAGGGATCCGCAAATGTGTCGGTTGGCGCGACGTCAGATTCTGGCACATCAATAATAGACGAACGAAGCGCCCGCAGTTGACCAAGTGCGAGTTCAAGTTCCCCACTCGAGTCAACAATCTTCATGGTAAGTGAATGAGTTGTGGTTTTGAAATTTGAAGTCCGACGGTCAGCTAAAACGCCTTTGAGCTTGGTATCATCGTGTGTGATGCTCTCTTCCATTCTCAAGCTATTGACAAAAAAACGAAGTGTAAGGCTGCCTACGGCTAGTGCGTTCTGTACCAATTGTATTTACTTGAAATTTACCCCCTCAATAGACCAGGATTTCTTCCGACATACTACCAATACGTGGTTGTTCAACGCGAGTGCTCGTAAGTGATGCCGACCTTGAACCTCCGTGGGTACTCATGAAAGTCTTGTGAAGAACTCAAACAAAGGCATGTCGTATTCAACGTGCAAGCCCTGATTGCAGAGGCGGTGAAGGCTTCAAACGCATCAGCATGTGTGGGTTTTCGAAAGTTAGCCGAGCTTCAATTGGAGCCTCCTCTTCTGAACTTATTTGAGGGACGTCAAATCGCATTTTTGAGCTGGAACTTGATGATGGCTCTCAACTCATCGCCAAGATTCCGTTCCCAATTGCTGGCCCCCCACACTACACAACAGCCAGTGAGGTCGCAACAATACGGTGTTATGCTCGCGAGATGCTACGAATACCCGTTCCTCGGGTTATTTCTTGGTGTTCTAAAGCGGAGAACACTCCAGTAAAGTCCGAGTTTATCATTATGGAAAAAGTACAAGGCGTTCAACTGTACGACCACTTGGCCAAACTCGACAAGAAACCCTGGATCCAGTTCACGTCAGACCTGGTCAAAATGGAGAAACGACTGACCGATGCGGAGCTCAGCGACTTGGGAAGCCTCTACTTCGAAAGAGACTTGCCTCCAGGAACTAAAAAAACTTCCATGCGGCTGATAGACAAGAATGGAACGAATGTCAACCATGATGGTATCTGCATTGGTCCCAGCGTCGACAGGCGGTTCTGGCGCGGGGAGCGCACAAATATGCAGACCGATAGAGGTCCCTGTACATCTGTCACTACTTTCGACAAGATAGCAACTAACCATTCGTCACAGGGGATAGTTTACCGGATTATACCCGAGCAATCATCGATTGCGAGATTCAGTGGCTTCGATCTCATGCGAAGCCGCATCCCAAGGACAGCCCCTTGTTTCGCTCAGACAGAGAAAACGATCCACAAACACACATTCATCTTCTCGAGAAATACGCCCTTGTCGTGGACGCCCTCGTTCCACGCGCCGATTTGTGTACTTTCCGCCTGTGGCATCCAGACTTGCATCTCTCGAATATTTTGATCTCCGGGCCCGACCTGGGCAACGTTGCGGGTGTTATTGACTGGCAGGAAGCTTGCATAGACCCGTTGTTGGTCGTTGGTTCTGTTCCCGACTTCATGGGATATCCCGGTGGCAAATATGTCCCTCAGACGTCACCACCTGGTAAAGCTACTCCGGATCCAGTCCTTCCGGAAATTTTTGATGAACTGGACGCCATAGAGAAGCAAAAGGCGGAAGACGAGCTGAAAGCTGCCAAACGTTATCAAGGCTAAACATTGCTCACTGAGAGGTTCAACCCAGCTTTGCACAAACAGAGGACAAATGAAGAGCGTCTTTTGCTCTGTAGCTGGCCGCTCTAGTACTGGGCTTCGAGGACATGGGACGAGGGATTAGCATTCTTTGAAAACTGTCTGATTATGATCTGCGACTCTTGGGACTCCTCGATCGATCCAACTATTCCATGTCCCATTTCGTTTACAGCTGAAGACCGTAGCGAAAACGAACGGCTGCTTTCCATCTGGTGGCGCGACCAAGAAATTGAACAACTCGTGTCGGAGATTGGTGTGCAACCAGATGGGGTGGTTGACAATGACAAGCTAGAGGCGGTGATTCAACGTAATGCAATTGTGAGGGAACGATTTGTTGGGGCGCTTCCTGAAAATGAGCGGGAGGACGCACGCCGACGATGGCCATTTCAAGATGGTGCGTTATCGTTGACAACCGAGCCTTGCCGTTGATTACGGAAACACATTGAATGGTTTATGTAGTATACAAGATATAAAAATCTGTATATTGAAAAGGGGGACGAAAGGGCGACGTCGAGGGGAAAGCGAAAGCTATAGTAGCGAAAGGTGTGTGAAGCTTATAAAGATCGACATGTTCCCAGAGTCGGATGTGTTAACGAGGGGCATCGGACAGCCACTGCTGGATACGAGTTGACCTCATCGTCAACAGATGAAATTGATCAGCCAGACGATTTCATGGAATGGGATGAAAGTATGTAAGTGCACAATACCATCGATATTTTTAGATCAGCCAGTTTAACAGCTTTCGAGCGCCCGGCAAAGGCCGAACATATCGCTCTTACTGTCAACCACCGATATCATCTTCCTGCGTAAACCACAACTATCCAACAAATTATACCCACCCCGCCATGTTCTACTATATCCAGGACGGTATTTCTCAGCGCACCAGAGAATCCAGCTTTATCGCTTTCTTTCCAGCGTTACACCATCTTGACTGGGATCTAATCTCCGCTGACATGCAGAGAAGAAACTGCCTCGAAACTCTTGGGGACGCCGTGATGTCTCTTTCCATCACCAACCTTCTTCAAAACCTACTCCCAGACCGGTCTTTACAAGTGTACTCTGTAAGTGATATTTTTTCCTTCTCAGCCGTCAGCCTCATCAAGAATGCCCATCTAGGCAATACGACCACCACTAGTCTCTAATCAAACATTTCAGCACATTTTAGCAAACGCGGGTATATCTCATGGTCATCCACAAACAAAATGCAAGGAGGCAGGGAACGCGTTCGAGATCTATGTTGGTGCGTTCAGTGAGACGGAGGGATTCGACGCAGCGAACGGCTGGATCGCAGAGTTATTCGCGCCTCTGGTATCCGCAGCGGTAGACGCGTACGACCTTCACTTTTCTCGACCTCCAGTGGCGACAAGTCTTGCTGCTTTACCGAGCAAACGCCCACGCGACGAAGATCAGCTTGTCCAGGATCCGGAGCCTCGCAAACGTCGACGAGGAAATTCTTACAGCGCATCTACCATTCCGAGCTGGTTGGACGGAATAAATGCCGCTGATTGGCGTCTAGCCCATCGCACACCTGCTGTCGCCCACTCCACAGTTCGCCGTGAGCACCCTACAGACGGAACAACGAAATATGAGAAAAGAGACGACCGCTCGCTTATCAAGGTCCTGGCCGACAAGAATTTTGCGCTAAGGAAGCCTCGTCAGTCTTCAATTTCACAACAAGAGCCAATTGCCCGATCATGGGGCGACTTTGCCAGTCAGCTGACATGTGGTTTTGAGCGCAACCGTTGATAAATGGCCCGAGAGCGCTGCTTGTTCATTTTTTCTATCATAGTTTGGATATTGAGGATGTCATCAGTTTAGGTAATTCTTGCAGCAACGCAAAATGCCTGAGTTGGAAACACAATTCTCGACAACACCCTATTCCTGAATAGGTCGTGTATAACTGGGTAGGAAAGATAAACTCGTGCATCTTACATTATAAATTTGAGTCCTCAGACGGTCGGATTTTCTTAATTGCGGGAGAACTTCGAGTTAGAAATCCATAACTACTGACACTTGACAATGGACTTGAAAAAAAGTAAGGGGTGATGTGGCTCCTGGTGGCCAAGAGGCGTAAACTTCCGTTCGACGCTGAGTCCGAGTCCAGATGCAAAATCACGATCACGTGGTCCGCATTGTCGTCCAAAAATAGACTTATGGATCACGAGCCAGGCCACCCACTATGCTGTATAAAAGCCCCCAAACCCGCCTTCATGTCTCTTGTCTTCTTACTACCATCTCACCCCTCTTGTCTTCTCCTTCAATCCGAACTGGCGGTTTACCAGAGCTCCCACCTCTTTTGGACACCGATGGCGGTCAAGTGCCATCGGCGAGGATCCTACTTAGTGAGTGGCTGACCGCTATCATCGCTCCCATGCTGTATATTATGCCCGCCCTATGGAGTGCGGTCATTGCCATCGCCCATTGACGCCATTGCCTTCGGCGGATCATCGTCGACTCGCCGGCACTCCACCATCGCGCTTCATCGAAGATCCCCTTTGCCACTCACTGACGATGCGCGCCGTGCTGACATTGAGTTTCAGAAATTCCGTTCTCGCCACAAGATCCATGACGAAAACAAGTCCGTTGCCGCTACAAGAGCCAACGATGAAGAACCCACAAGAACCAACGGCCGAATGAAAAGTCCCACAAGAACCAATGATGAAGCCCTGGGTCCTGCAGAAGCCATACCACACCAACTGGGCGCGTATGGCGTTACTGGTCGTCACTTCAGGGGTCTTTTTCGTTGGGTGCTCTGGCCTTGAGCCTCCGCTCTTCGTTCTCGAAACCATTTGGCTATGTAGCACCGCGCGTTCATTGGAAGTTGTGCGTAGTAAGAGCTCACAGGATTCCAGCGGCCATAAAGAAGTGCCCGGCAGCCTTGATGATGAGTCGACTTCAAGAGTCGACGAAGATACCACTTCAAGGGGGCGGCCTATGAGTCGACGAAAATACCACTTCAAGGGGGCGGCCTTTGAGTCGACGAAGACTAAAAAAATTGGCCGATGAAGAATGGAAAAAGGAAACGTAAAAGAGAGCTGAGTGGGCCGATGAAGATGTGGAGGTATCAGAGTTTGATATTGAAGCACCCCCGGCCGACGAAGATATGGAGCCATATGATCCATACGCGGGAGAGAGCGTTCAAGGTGAGTTCTTCCCGGGGGTGGTGGTCTGGTTTATTTGCCGACCTCCTCGTGCTCCCTTGTCGTGGGCCCCGGGCTTAGACCGCGTTGCTGTGCGCACCAGTTGACCAAAAGCACGTTAAATTTTATCACACCTTTTTCTTCCTTTCAAATACGCGCTGACCTTCTAGCTTTTTTGTTATTTGCGAGTAGGCTGTATGTAGATACAGGATTTGCGTCTTTGAGATTTCGCTGCTTCCTGTTGAAAACATGTAGACTGTACAAGCTAGGACAATTAAACCATTCTCACCAACGATCGAAACGGTGTCAGGTACTGAGTGGGACTACTTCGTTCATAAAAATTAAGGTTCACCGATGGGCAACCAAGGAAGCTCGGGTGTTCTCCATGCGCGTCTTGAACGATGTGTAAACTCAAGAGCGGGTCGAGAGCCATTGTAGGCGCAAGCAAAGTTCAAGAAGCAAACAAATACATCACAACACGATCGTTGCTTCCGCATTGGGACTTTCACGATCTGCCCACTGCCGCTATGCCAGAGATTGACGTCGGCTCACAGATTTTTGATGTTGTCTTTCACCCGACATTCGCGACGGTCTACACCGGTCTTCTGAACGGACATGTCAAGGCTTTCGCTTACAACGAGCAAGGAAAGGAGCAGGCGGCATTCTCAGTACGGCCTTCAAAACGGTCGTGTCGTGGTTTGTCGATTAAGCACGATGGAACGCATCTTTACGCTGTGGGGAAGGCAAAGGCGTTGAAGTACGTCCTACTTTGGATAGAATTTTATTTCTGGGCTCATCATCCGTTGCAGTGTCATTGATACGGCCACAGCTCAAATCAGTACTCGACCAGGAGCGCACGAGTGAGCCTGAAGCGCTTATCTGCTATATTCTGACCCACCAGGCACTTCCAAGTTCCACAATCAACCGCGTCAAGTATTTGATGCCATGGCTCATATCGACGGGTGATGACGACGGTGTCATAAAGGTGTGAGGAACGTTAGTCTATTGGAGATTGCATTGATCTGGTTGATGTTGATGCCATAGCTATGGGATCCCAGGCAGCAGGAGTGCGTCCGAGAATATACCCAACATTTCGACTATATCACCGATTTTTTGTGGCTGGACGATAAAAAGCAGCTGGTCGCGACGAGGTACGTGAGATGAAGATAACATGCGAACTTTGATACTGATTTAAGCAGTGGGGATGGAACGCTATCCGTGATGGACGTACGATCCAAGAAGCCAGAGCCTTTTGCCCAATCGGAAGACCAGGATGATGAATTGCTCTCCATTGTTGCTATCAAGGGGTACGTGGCACTTGCTCTCACATTTGGGCGCGATCGCGTGGAAACGTTGGCCTCCCATATGGTCTCAAAAACTTCTTGTTACTCATCAGTTCTGAAACTTGTTGCTTTGAGCAAATTTTTTCCTCGCGGCTTTCCGGGTAACATTCTCACTGCTCATTATCAATTTTAGGCATTCAAAAATAGTTGTCGGAACACAACTTGGTATTCTATCCATCTTTAACCGCAGCAAAGGGTGGGGAGATTGTGTCGATCGTGTACCTGGGTGCGGCGTTCTCGCGATGTCAATTTTCTGTCTTCGGCTAAAGGAGAGTTTTTCATGTCACGTCACAGACATCCACTATCAATAGACGCGCTCTGTAACCTGCCTCCCGGACTACCGAACGTAGATCCTACGAGCACAGTGCTCACTGGGTCTTCGGACGGTTATGTCCGAGCTGTCCAGATTTTGCCCACGAAACTGTTGGGTGTGGTAGCCGATCATGGAGAATGGCCAATTGAAAGAATCGCAGTTGGAGGTGGCGTCGGAAGTCAATTGACTTCCGGGTATGAAGAGGACAGCGCCGGAAAGAAAGATGGGACACAGAACAGAGTCGGACAGGAGATGGATATTGATCAGATGGAAGTTCTCAACGAAAATCAATCAAGGTCCAGCAAGTGGTGGGTCGGGAGTGTGGGCCATGAAGATCTGTTGAGGATGACAGACCTGGAAGGCTTTTTCTTGGATCAGAGTGAGGACAAGGAGCTGAAGGGTGCGCTGGGAGTCACCAATGAAAATGAACAGAGCGACGAAGATGAGGAGATGGATGTGTTGGGAAACGATGCAGGACACCCTGAAGTTGACGGATCTGGCTCTTCGAGTTCGGGCGAATCAAGCGAAGACTCGGAGGCATCGGACGGAGAAACGCCACAAGCCAAGCAGCGAAAACGAAAAATAGAGCAAAAGCCATTAGATGTAGACAAGCCAAAGGGCAGGAATGAGATAGACGTCGAGAATGCATTTTTCGACGAGCTCTAATAGTCGTACCGAGGCTCTACTTTTTTTTTTTGGCAGACAGTGAATCGTCTTTGCACCGGAGATACCCTATGCTAAGGATTTATCAGGTGAGTGTGTTGACGAACAAGAGTTCATTCAAGTATGGCTTGAGTATGGCAGTGGCGATATACCTAGCAAAAGAAACTTTTTAGAGCGCTGGATCCCTCTTGCATTCCTGGGAGATGTAAATAGAGCGAGTGCGTGGTTTCCTAAATTGCTTCAAATCGCGTTCTGAAATCTAGGGTGGAGATTATGACACCAAAAAGGTTGTGACGTTCCCGACAGCCTCGTCCCACATGGCCTCCAGTAAGTATTGACGGCGATTTGCCCAGGTGCTTCCACCTGAAGGAATTTCAAGAACGAGCTTTCCCGATCGCAAATGAGGGCTCTATGGCGAATTGGCGCATGACAGGGTGGGTTAATGTCCGAGACGGATTAACTTACGTCTCGTCACCCGTTCTTATAGGCGAATGGTCCCCGGCGGGCCAACCTACCAGAAACCAGAAAACCCACCATCGAATGATGACAGCCGGCGCATGGCCAGATGATTGCAAAGAAGCTTGAAAAATTCCCTGGGTGTAGTCCGACATAATAAGTGAAGATTGTGATGAATTTTACCTGCTCTTGTGCATCACCGTCTTGCACAGGGTGAACTTTAAGTTAGTCGCTCGGCGGAGATCTCAGATATTTTGAAAATGGCTTGATACACGTGACCTCAAGGACGGATCATGCACGAACACGCACAGACCAGGTTTGCGACGACGATGATGGCAGGTTTCAAGATCCGTGTTCCTTCCACGACGACCGGAAACACGAATTTTTGTTTTCTAAGAAAAGCATTTCAGCAAGGACACAATGCTTCATGTTAGACGCCTTATTCCTGGGGGGCGGATGTCGCGAACCTTGTCAAGCAGAGCATCAAATGTCCTAGCATCTCTAGATATCTCAACTACTCATGAGATTTCGGGCGTTTACGATGGAGAATGGCGCGGCTCGGGAGACCTCGTATCGTCCACTTGCCCTACAACTGGAGAGGTCCTAGCAAGGGTGAAGACGGCGACTCCAGAGGAACTTCACGCCGCATTGGAACGTACACGCGAGGCATACATCCATTTCCGCAGTAAGTCCGGGCTTCGTTTTATTGTTTATTCTTTAATCTCACAGGAATCCAGATGTGCCTGCGCCTCGTCGTGGAGAAATCCTGCGGCAGATTAGAGAAGCACTTGCCTCCAAGGTGGGTTTGCAGATTGTCTACGAGAAATTATTCAGCGTTTGACCTGTTCTTCTGCAGCGAGATGAACTTGGTGCCCTTGTTTCCTTGGAAATGGGGAAAATTAGGACAGAGGGAGTCGGGGAAGTCCAAGAGTTCGTCGACATTGTGAGTCAAGGCTGTACGTGTGACAGAAGTCATGAGTGATAGAAAGCTGGTAGTGCGACTACGCAGTCGGTTTGTCTAGGATGATGAATGGACGTGTGGTCGCATCAGAACGCCCAGGGCACTCTATTCTCGAAGGTGCGGAATAGTAGGATCTTTGGCTTATCTCCGTTCATGGCGAAGCAGTACCAAACCCACTCGGGGTGGTCGCTGTTTTGTCCGCATTCAATTTCCCCGTCGCGGTTTATGGTTGGTACGTCCACTCAACCTCCTTATTCCTGACAGTGTAGAACTCATGACATACAATAATAGGAACCTTGCTCTCTCGCTGGCCGCTGGAAACGCGACAATATGGAAGCCTTCCCCAACAACACCGTTGTGCTCGATCGCCGTGACGACTATAGTCTCTCGTGTTCTCGAGAAAAATGGTGTGCCAGGTGCTGTCGCCAGCTTAGTCACTGGAGGAAAGGAGGCCGGTGAAGCCATCGTCGAAAGTCAAGACGTGCCTCTAGGTAAAAATTGCGAAAGACCTTTAGGATGTCTTACCAACTCCAACGATAGTGTCCTTCACTGGGAGTGAACATGTAGGACGAATTGTGGGCAAGAACGTCGCAGCTCGATTTGGAAGGTCTATCTTGGAACTAGGTGGAAATAATGGTCAGATACTATTCTTACAAGACATTGTTGACCGTTGACACTAACCCGCTGTCACTTTTCCCAGCATCAATCGTGATGCCTGATGCTGACTTGTCGCTCGCCGTTCCTGCTGTCTTTTTCGGTGCTGTCGGTACCGCGGGGCAGCGCTGCACATCCACAAGAAGGCTATACCTTCACAGGAACATTGCAGATGAATTTTTGGACCGTCTGCAAAAGATGTACCGTACGGTGGCACCCGGTGACCCTTTGATTGACAGCACCCTTTTGGGCCCTCTCCACACAAAAGCGGCGTGTGATATCTACGACAAAACAATCCAACACCTCCAGGCCATTGACGCTGATATATTGACCGGTGGAAAGCGATACGGTCACGCGAGCTTGAGTGCTGGCAACTTTGTCGAGCCCACAATCGCTATCCCTAAATCGGTCAACCCAAAGGATTTCATCTGGAAAACGGAGACCTTCGCCCCGATTCTTAACGCCGCAATCTTTGACGACTTGGAACAGGCTATCGAGTGGAATAATGGAGTTCCTCAGGTACTATGATTTCATCTTTATGTTTCCTTCAAATTCATAGTTATCTTTCGAGTCTCTAGGGATTATCCAGCAGCCTGTGGACGCGAGATATCAGAAATCTTGGTCGCTGGATTGGACCAAGCGGATCCGATACAGGTATTGTTAATGTGGGTCGGGTATCTTTATGTGTCCGTTACTTTTCACCTGATCGTTTTCGTAGGTAAACGTGGGGACCAGTGGCGCCGAGATTGGGGCTGCCTTCGGAGGTAATAAGGTCAGTGTCCTTGACATCTTCGTGGTACTGGCTAATCACACCAATTATGTTTTTTCAGAGCACCGGCTGGTATGTATCTCAGTCTTTGATCCCCTAGATTTTGTCCCATCAACGATTCAATATTTCAGGGGTCGCGAATCAGGCGGCGATGCTTGGAAGCAATATGTGCGCTGGAGCGCTTGCACCAGTGCGTACCTATAATATAAAGTGCCAAATAATTGGCTGATGCTAGGTTCTCCAGTCAACTTATCAGACGAAGCCCCTTTGGCTCAAGGAGTGACTTTCCCTGCTTGATCCTACCTTAGTACCTAGGTTCCAAGGTGAGGTTTCCTGACGTAATTGGCGGTGACTGGCTGCTCTTTTTTGCTCCTTTGTTTCTACATGTGTCGATCGAAGTTTGATTGAGTTTTGACAATTTGTGCACAGATATCACACCTGTTGATCCTCATTTGGAACCTGTAATTCTTTGACTTCAACTATTTTAATATAGGAATTCGCATTGAGGTTGTGTCGCCGACCTGATGACAATGAGAAAGGTCGGGATTCGGGGTTGTGTTGACTGCACATCTAAGCGGCACATGCGTGTGAGAAACCGAGAAATTTTGGTGATTTTAGCCGGGTTACTCTTTCTTCTTGGGGATGAAGCCTGCTTAGGCGTTACCAGGGCTCTCAACATGCGGATGTCTAAATGCCCAAGAATCAAGATCAATCTTGAATCGACGAATCGATCCACCATTAAGCGAGATTCAGAGATTGGCTCCGCGAATCTAAACCCACCCCTCAATGCCGAAGTGAAGAACCATTTAATGACCTTGCTCTTGTTTGTAGTCTTGCCACCATCTATAATTGCTGCTTGTCCTCGAAGACGCTACCTTCCCCTCCCCATTCCGACATGTCTACTCCTGACGACCTACCATGGCCAGAACTAGGCAATGTTTCTCGTGGAGCCACTCGAGGCAATCAGGGTCAGAAGGGCGTCCTTGGCCCAGCAGACAGAGAGGGTCGATGCATCTTGCAACTTCGAGTACAACCTGGGGTATTGGCGGTACGATTAAACCGTCTGGCGAGCGATTGGTATCGTACGCTTGACAACGAGGTTAACCGCGCACTCAAGTTGACGAAAACGTTTTGGAGGAAGGCCCGCAGACGACAGGATTACGACGCTCGCGCAGATCAGGACCATATGGAATTACATGAGTGGCTTCAGCAGTTGAAGGACAAGACTATGGCGCATCTCGAGCTCCTCATGCAGAAAGGGGATATCCAGGGACCACCATACGCCATGCCCGACGATATCGAGCTCACATTCCTTCGAAAATTTATTGAGCGTCAGGCAGCTGGCATTCCACACAATCCTCGCTTACGAAATTCAGAAAACGGACAATTTATCTACACTCAGCGTGAACAGGAGTCCTTCTCACCTGAGCCTCCCGATCAAGGCTTCGTCGATCAAAATCATCGGGGTATGGGTCCGTCCGAAAGTCGTCAATTAAAAATACAAACCTGACAATCATGCAGTTAACTCTGACCTTATCTCGGACGACTCTCACCTTTCTCGAATGTCCGACTCTCCATCATTATTCAGCCCAGAAGCTCTAGCCGCTGAAGCTAGTTCATCGAGTTTGATTATTTTTACAAGTTCGCAAGACCATTACTGACACACCTATAGAACAGACTCTTCAAGCTTCCCGCATGTCCCTTCTAAGAGCCCAAAAAGACACACAGGACGCTTTCATGAGATACACGTCTTGCCTCGACATCGAAAGACAGGCAAGGAAGGCGGTGGGGGCAGCCGAAAAACGTCGCGATGACATCAGTGAGCTCTCACAAATATCGCCGGTCGCTCATTAATCGCCCATCACAGTGACAGTTTTGCTCGCCAGAAGTCAAATGTCTAACGGTACAACCCTTTCTTTCGGCCGTCATGCTTTGTGACCGACACTTATTACAGGGACGACGTCAAGAAAATCCTCCGTTTCAGGGGATGACCATCATAGTCCGGGGAGGTATCCGATAGAGGTGAAGCCCTGCATTTTTGATACTACTCTCAGACCCAACCACGTCATTTTCTAGGATCTTAGACACCAAACGGTTGACCCATTCATGAACTCCCGAGTGACACAAAAGCCAATGGATTGGCCAACAGCGGATGATCAAAGTCTCTATACCAGCGACACCGTACATCTGGAGGTGAGGATAGATTTTTGACTACTTAATCCCGTGTGCTCAAATGGTAAAAAAGGACGCAAGGAACAGAAAGCATTCACGGACGTGGGATCAGGCAGGACAAAGCTTACAAGGTATATCTGCGTTTTTGATGAACTCCGTATCTGCTAACAGTTTCATCTCTAGATCCGTATGCTTGTGAGGTAGCCAGGATGCCTTCGCATATTTCCAATGCATACCGAACTAATATTCCGGATGACAGGACATGTCAGGTCTTCCTCCGAGGAAGCGTCTTCATCAGATGATGCCTACTAGTTTTGATGTTATGAACGGCGCAACCCTCACACAAAATACCATGGGCTCTCTACAGCCATGACTTCCTAGTACATATTACTTCAAGTTACCTCGTGCCAGACATCACTGTGCCTCGATACCTTCTTCCTTTCCTTTCTTTCTGGAGCTAATTTATTCATCTACAATACTGAGTCCTGACTCGGATGGATCGTCGATTCACTGTGGCATAAATAGTTTACTACGAAATAGATAATTTCTCGACGCACACTACCCCTGGCGATTCCGAGTCCCGAAGTTGGGAGCACCCTCGGGTGATAGGAAAAAGCGGAAATATTGCTACATCGGTGCTACGTCAATTCTACTACGCCGTCGTCATTCAAGCGATTGCTTATACTATCACGGAGTCAGAAAGACTACAGCTATAGAAAATAATTCCAGGCCTTCTACTTGAGCTATAAATAGGTTGCTCGCTGTCCTCACCGCGCGCAGCCAATCTTTTTCATTGTCATAAAATACATGGCGGCTCGAGACAACCGTACGGTGAGACGGGGATAATTATGCGCTTGAGCCGAAGGCTGGATGGGCCCGATTTTAATAGTAGTACTACTGTAAGGCAGAGTGAAGTCAAAAAGACGGCGGATTTTTTTGGCGGGATTTGGCAGACAAGAAACGACTCGAGCTAAGTTTTGAGGACCTCCAAATATTGTATGGATCAACCACAAGACTGTGTAACCATGGTGTTTTCCGTAGATTACTCATGCATGGTTGCCGTCCAATTGCCATCCCGTACTACAACATCCTACTTGCCTAAAGCGAACCTCTAGTGACGAGCATGGCTGGCCATTTTTATCTGTTTGTTATTTTATCTTGCGCAAGCGAGGCCTTGTAGAGCTATAGAAGTGCTGGGCCGAGACAGGAACGGTCAGTCGATCCCTACTTAATTTGGTTGACAAGATCTGCTTCCACATTCGGTCGCCGTTTTTATCAAGGCATCAAAGACAACCAAGCCGCTGCATATGGTCGTGAATTAATTTGTGACCCCCCAGAATTTTTTGTGGTGGTTGGCATGCCACGGGTGGCCGCAATAAATTAATTGTGTTCCCTTTGACCATGGAGAAAGTTTGTGGCAGCGGGCCACCAACATACGCTCGATCAAGCAAGGATGAACCACCATTGTTTTGGGCTTTTTTTGTGGCTTGACGCTTTGCCCTCAGTATATAAAGGCCCAAAGGTTTCTGAGCTTCTTCAACTCGCTATCTCTATTTTTGCCTTCTCGCGTGTCGTCCACGTGCGATAATTCCCCTCATTCCTGTCTTTGTGCTCTCGCTCAGCAACATATAATGGCCTCCACTGTCATTTCGCGCTCCTCAAACATACCGCGTTGCGCGCCCGTTCCTTCACATACCGTATACCCGCAAACCTCTACAGCATCTAGCGTCAACGTCCTGCAGGCAGGATATCCAGCAACTGAAAGTCAGTTTCTTTCTTTCTTCTCTAGCTTCTTAAAGGCTGCGTTGACTGAAACTTTGTGTTCAGGACCAGATTGCGTTTTAATTTACTTACATGGCTACTGTTCGTACGGGGAGTCGTGTAGGTTCGCCCACCCTCCCGGTTACGAGCGCGGAGTCCCTTCAGGCGCGACGGTACCCGTCGTGCCCTACGCACCACTTGGGCCAGTATATTTCCCCATTTCCACATCTAACCCCGACGTGAGGAACTTGGGTGCCACCTCGGCGGGCACATGTCATGGCTCCTCAGTCGTCTCCCTGCCTGCTAAGCCATTGGAAGAATCGACGAAGACGGAGGCCAACCTCGCACACAAGACCGCACCTTGCAGACACTATGCAAGAAACGGGGGGTGGTGTCCTGTGGGAGAGGAATGCAAATTGTGAGTAGTCCATGGCGGTTTCCTTCACCATGATCGACAATTTAACGTCGACTTCAGCATCCATGATTTCGCATTTCCACCTCGCGAAGACGCGTCTGTGAGTTCGAAGGTTGGCAGTCCCCAGCGCAAAAAATCTAGACATTGCTGGGCGTTCGTCCAGGGTAGATGCCGTTCCAGTTCCAACGGGTGCGAATACTTCCATCCGGAGGCCGCTCTCGTTCCAAGTTGTAAGTCTGTTTTTTATAAGCAATGCACACTACCTTATTGACCGACTCGCGCTAGACTTTAAATACACGCCTTGCGCCGCAGGAAAGACTTGCTCCAATTGGAACAACTGCCCCTTCAAGCACCTGTCGACTCAACCCGCCGACGCACCAAATAACAGGGTTGCATACTTTCCCATTAACGTCCAAGGCCTTGCCCCACTAGAAGAAGAGCCTGCCTCAGTTGAGGATTCGACTACCGAGTTTACCACACATCCCACCGCACCTACGGGCCCAGGGCACCTCAATACTGCGTGGCAGTTCCCAACTACCGTGACCAATGCGAGCACGGTCAACAGCAACAAAAATAATAATATGACTGGGAATCGCAAGGGCAATGGTAATAAGGCACGGCATCGCCGTACTATCACACTTGATGACCGCAAGGTATCTTGCGCTCCTCTCATTCCGGGAGAAGCACGCGGACATGCACGCCGACGCAGCATCGTCTGCACCACCGGGGAAGTGTGGGTCCACGATTTTCCCGCTTCACAGTTGCGAGCGCGAAATTCTTTTGACGAGAGCATGGTTTCTGGACCCCTGGTAAGGTTCAATTATTAACCTAGCTAAATCGATGCTGACGAAATCCTTGGCTAGATGGGTGGTCGTCGAAACCTCGCAGGCATCTGACGGAGCCCTGGTACGATTCTAACTCGCCACGACCTTTCAAAGAATTGAAAACTTAATTAAGCGACCTCCTGAGGGTATATCACTAGCGACTGACCTTTATCCGATGATCTGTATTAAAAGCTGATATTATAATAAATCACCAATGACGCAAATGGTTGGATCTCACCGTGCATAAGCATCGATTACAGTCGTAACGTAGTCAGCCTGCAAGATCAGGAACAAAAAAGCAGGTGATCGTGATAAGCAGTGCAATCGTAAGGCTCATGATGAGCAGATAAATGATCGTCTCTGCCAACACGCGTAGATATCGTGTCAGAAAGCGCGTGGTTGTTTGAGTTGGCCGTCGAAGCGCCAGGGTCCGAAGGTCACCCTCAAATTTTAGGAAGGGAGGGCTTCCCGTGACAGACGCTTCGTAAGGACAACGGGGATTAAGGGCTTAAGCTCGATTCGTTTCATATTAGAGCTGACAGCGGGAGATGAGGGGGGTAATAATGTGATAGACCAATCAAGGGTGCAAGTAAACTGAACGTATGCCTTGTTTGATATCGTATGGCGCGATAATAGTAGTCGGAGTGACGAACATTAGCTTTCGCTGCGTGTCCAAGGTAAGTAGCAAATATGGCTGGCACCAAGGATGATAAGACGCCACTGATGCTAGCTTTCTAAGCCACAGTGCTTTCTGATCTCGATCTGGCCCACATATGTAGTGCGGGGATGGATAAACGGCGACGCTGTCCATTCGGAGTTCAGAGTGGGGGAGCAGTAAATGAATTGGCAGGGTGAAGGGGTCAGAAGCATACGAAAGCGCTGATAGATATATCGGCGGACGTAGTTGACCCAGAGGATCCGGTGACATCTTGTGCATGGCGTAACAGAATTGTTGGAGGGTTGTAAGAATGGTGTGCAACAGTGAAAAAATTGGCCAATCACGTGGTCACTTGATTCACTTGAAGCTTGCAGCTTGAGCGCGAGCATATGTGTCGATTGGGCGCAAAAGGTTTGCGGGAGGCACGCTCCATTGCGCGTCTGACGACATGCCCTGATCTCCGGAAACTAACTCGGCGGGTCCCGCAGGTTGCGGAATTGCTTCCCTAGCCTGTCAAGGACGAATTATTCCAAGACCAATTTCATTCCTTGCGGAATAGGATCTGTGGTAACCAAGTTTTCTGGAGGGGACGGCCTTGAACCAGCGCACTCATGGAGGAAGTCGATGACAGAAACCACCTGCATTCCTAATTGAGGGCCATTACAACCTGCACTGTCGTGCGTTGTAAAGACAATGTCATGAGCGTCAATCAATGGATGCTCTTTTCCAGACCTTACTGCGATTGATGGCGCTGAGGTGTGGACACTTTGATCTTTGATGCTGTCCAAAAAAATGGTGTCACTAGTTAGCTGTCTACCAACTTGTCTTGATGTTTACTAAAGAAGAAGAAGTCAATGTCCCATGGCTTAGTTGGTTACGGCGTCCGACTGTTATATGTCTCAACAAAACAATTACATCGGAAGATCGAGAGTTCGAGTCTCTCTGGGACAGACAACTTTTGAAGATTTATTTTCCGTCTACAAGTGTCGTCTCTGAGACAGATACTATGGATAAATATTTTCCCCTGATCAACCGCGAATGAATAATATCAGCTAAAAGCGTGTGCGTACATGCAAGACCAGTTAGTCGTATCATGTTCACGGCGTGGGCATCTCGCCAAGGGGAACGCGGTAACCTTGGTGGATGAAACCACTCAAGCGTTCGTATCTTTCTCATCCATCGCGACAGTACGCCAAATATCCGCGAAAATATCCCCTTTTTTCTCCCTTTTGCCGGTACAGATGCTTGTTTTTTATTCATGCTTGGTTGTAGAGTGGAGTGGAAATGAGACATGTACATTTTGGGATTGCTACAATATGTTTGCATTTATTGTCCAACAGCCCCGTGGAGGACATCAATGATTCCCTTGAAGAAATAACGAAAAGAAGGAATGGAAAATAAGTAAAACTGAAGAAAGCAGATGAAGGTCTCAAACACGGGGATGAACATTTAAACGATACATAGCTCGATGTGCAGCGTGCAGGAAAAGAATGGGATGTAGGACAGCAGGGTATAAATCAGAAAAAGGTGGGATGAGATGTAGAATTATAAAGAATCTAGTTCAGGAAGCCGCGGCACTTGACAGAGCCGCAGAGACATAGAATTTTGTCTTGCTCGAATGGGAAATGATAATCTGATTGTGTCAATTAGGGGTGCAGGGTCAAGAGGACAAAGGAGACGCACCATAAGTAATTTCGTCGCCCAACTCTATATCCTGTTTTGCGTAAATGACAATTTTCTTTTCCCCACTAATCGTAATGATCTTAGCGGTGCAATTGGGATCACAAGAATGGTTGATAAGTCGACTGTCACAAGTCATAAATCATCAAAACAAGGAAGAGCAAAGAGAGAGCAAGCCAACGTACCCAAGATTCCCTTTCTTCGTTGCATCCACCACCAAATCCTCATCAATACGGAAGAGGTAACTGCTTCCGATACCCTGGCGCTCATACGTCTTCTCCCGCTTCTCAGCGACCTGCGCCCGAATAACCTCTCCAACATACTCAATCACCATCTCCCCCTTGGAAATCTTCTCCATTGCGTACAAACCCCAGTCATGGATGGGCGAACGAGCAAACCGAAGATGCTTCTTCCTCGTCTGCAACTGGTTGAACTTGAACGTGAGTTCATTGGCAGCCGACTCTCCTTTAGAAAGCGCCACTGCCCGCTGCACCTGGTTGATCTCTTCCAATCCTTGGGCTCGTCGACGAGCATTGGCACGATTGGATCGTGAAGAAGTGACGTGTTGCGATTGGGGGTCCTCTGCAGGGCCAGGAAGCTCAACTTGACTGGTGTTTGTGCGCGACTGGTATTGTGCGACGTAGGCTGCCTTTTCCGCGTGAGTGATCTTGTAAAAGCCTTCCGTTCGAGCAGAGCCAGTGACGTGCTTCCTGAAGGGAACGGCAGTGGCTGAGGGCGGAGGTGGTTCCGGCACGTCCACAGTAGGAAGCTTGTAGCCTGATAGTGCAAGCTTGACGAAGAATATGTCTTCATCATCCTCACAAAGACCCAAGCCCACAGGATCTGGCGGAGGAGTGGGTTGGGGGGTTGGGACTCGAGGCCGACGTTTGGATACCGGTGGTGGCGAAGGAGAACGAGAAGGAGATAAAGACGAGTCGAATGCATCAGTGATCTGAACATCTGTCACAGAAGGAACGTCAAAGTCGGCAGGTTGTACGACATCGTCCACAATCTCTTTCTTCTGCAGGAACTTCTTCTTCAAAGCCTTCTTGCCCTTGACCTCGACAGCAACCTCCTTCCTCTGCTTCTTCCTCATTGGCTGCTCCTCTTCCTCCTCTTCGTCCCGGGCCTCAGAGGTAAGCCTCTTCCGCCTCACCTCCTCAATCCGGACCGTATCAGCCTCATCCTCCTCTTCCGACTCCGCCTCCAACTCCTCCACCACTTTTTTCGCAACCTTTTTCACGTCCTTTTTCCTCTTTTTCTTCGGTCTCTCCTCCACTTCCTCCTGCTCCTCCACTTCCTTCACTTCCACCGCCTCCTGAACAACTTCCTTCGGCTTCGCCTTCTTGAAGGACAACCCCTTCAAGCCTCGCTTCTCAAGCGGTTTCTGCTCCATCAACGCCTGTGTACGATGACTCCTCTCCTCCAGCATCACCCTCCTCAACTCAGGCATGACGATCCTGTCGGTGATGTCTTTAGCGAGCAAGGCACGCAGCTCGTCAATGATCATCTTCTGCGCCTGTTCCACCATCTCTTCATCCGTCCAGCGTTTTTCAATCACACCAGCCGAGGCAGAGGTTGGGGGAGGGCACACAGTGAGCGTGACACTTTGATGTCCTAGGGTCTTCCTCTCGAGAACAGCAACTGTACGTCGAGCAGTGGTGGATTTAGAGAACGTCACGTAAAATCCTGTATGATCACGCAGGACCTTCAAAAAAAAAGCCACAGGTCGTCACCAGAGAAAATTTATATAGCATAACTAAACGCACCTTATCCAGATCATGTTCAAAGTCTTGAAAAAACGTCCTCACTTCCTCATCCTTAATATTACGCAGCATCCCTACCTCAACCTTGACATGATCATGCCCATTCTCCTTCAAAGCATTCATCAACACCGCCCTCTCCTTCTCCTTCTCCGCCCTTTCCTTCTCTTTATCCACCTCAGATTTGTGTTCATACGACGACCGCAACGCAGACTTACGCACAGGTGACAGAGATGGGGACGGAGAACGCATAGGTGAAGGATGATAGTGATTAAAGCTATTCGCATGATACCTTGACCTCTGCGAGATCGAGTAGGACTTGAGCCGGCCCCGCTCACGATCACGATCGCGTTCATGGTCATCTTGACGCGGAGATCCATCTCGGTCTCTTTGATCCCTGTAATCTCTCGACCTGTCTCGATCCCGATCTCGCGGTGCCATAGGCATGGCCTGTAATCGGGCTCGAATCAGTGATTGGGGGATTGGGGGCGGGGGTGCGGGGGCTAGAGGCTTTGCAGGAAGCTGGGGGTTTAAAGCTGCTCCAGGTTTAGGAGGGATAACGCCATTCGGAAGAGGCCCAGCAGGCGGATGGCTGGATGGGGCACCAACGTGAGGGCTGCTCCCGCTCGTAGACGCGGCAATGGTCGGGTTTGCTGGCAGAGAATGATGTGGCGGCAGTCTTGGGACGCCTCCTCGATTATGAAGAGGTGTACTTACAGACGGGGTCTGTGGCGTTCCCACCTTCGCAGGGCCACCGTTACCACCACTCGTAGCAGCCGCAGCTGGAGGAACAACCCCATTGACAGTCGGAGTCGGTGCTTGCAGCGACGGCAATCCTTTATCCCTGCGCCTTTTTTCTTCCCGTTCCCTCTTCTTCCTCTCATCCAGCTCCTTTAACACCGCTTTCATCTTGAGCCCCTCCCCATCCAGTACGGCTTTCCATTCCTCAACTTCTCCAGGTTTGGATATCCCTTGCAAGCCGCCCTTGCGCCCATTCTCCTTCTCCGCACACTTCTTTGCCTCATCGTGTGTCGCAAATCTAACTAACACAATCCCCAGTGCACTCCCATTCTCCTTGTCAATTTGGGGTTCATAGGACTGCAGCGGACCGTATTGACTGAACCTTTGCTTTAAAAGATGGTTTGGTGTCAGGGGTGAGATGTTCATGACCAGGACGGAGGTTGCTGGGGGAGGACCTGTCGAATTAGCGTCATGCTACCATTTCAGAAGATGCAATGTATCAGCAGTATTTCTTGATGCATAATCAAACGGACTCACCTCGTACTTGAGCTCTATCAACTCAGTCCTCATAGACCTCATAGTAGGCAACTTCTTGAAACCCTTCTCCCTCCTTGGATCACGAACAATAACCTCTTCCTCCCTCATACCATCACCATCCCCTTCAGCTGGACCAATAACCTCACCCTCCATTCGGTAGAGCACTTCCTTTCCCTTTCCTTTCCCGCGAACCCTCTCTAGTATCACCGCCTCACTTGCATGCTTTTTCACATGTTCGATCAGTTGGCGGTAGTGTGACGGTGGCTTCGTGTTTGAGTGGTGGGAGGAAGAGGAAGAAGAGGTTAGAGTGTCAACAGCCGGATCGTACAGGACTTTAAACTGCCTATGATTGGGACAATCAGATCGCGGCGCCGGCCATGGGGGAAGAGGGGGTAACGAGTACAGCTTTGGTTCAAGCTCCGTTAGGGTCTGAGGTTTTTGCGGCTCCTTTGGTAAAGGTGTTTGTCGATGCCTGGGAACTGGGGACGCAACACGATGGGAGAATATGGGTAAGTGAGGCAGGGGTTCGTCCAGTGGGGTGGGCGGTCGTGGGGGATTTATCAAGAGTGGTGGCGAGGATGAAGGCGGTGGCGGAGACTTATGGGATATCTTAGCCCGGGATGGTAGATGCGGCGAAAAGGGTAGTGAAGGTGATTTTGACCGAGGAGAAGAAGGAGATCGTGATGGTGGTAGCGGTGGTGGTGAAGAAGCTGGAGGCAGCGGTGGTGGAGGTGGTTGTGGCGGTGATGAGGTCGGGGGTGGAGGAGGAGGAGGTTGTGTTGGAGGTTCTGATTTAGGTTCAGGTGGTGGTTGTGATGCAATAAATATTTCAGGACTTGTTGAAGGGGGCGGAGGGGCAGGCGGAGGTTCGTAGTTTGGAGGTGGAGGTGGTGGTGGAGGAGGCTCATTTAACAGCGTAGCACGATCACGACGCGGCTGCAAGGGTATGTGCAGAGATGGGCGGTCTTTGGGGAGAGCTGTCGATCTGGAGACAGCATTGGGTGTCATTGGTATAGAAATGGCAGCTCTGCTTCCGCTCCCACTTCCAGAGGCAATTCCGTTAGTCCCGTTAGTCGCGGCTTCTTGCCAACCATTGGGCTGCGAGGGTGCGGATTGCCAGGCCTAGATGAAGTTGAAAGGAGAAGAACGAGAAATGAGCGATCGGAACATTAATGATGGATGAAAAAAAATCATTACTCCTGTGTTCGACCATGAGGACACCGTGTCGGCTTTTTTCCCTTTAATCGATATTGGATGCCTGTTGCTCTGGAGCGCGTGAGACCCGAGGCCATTTGGTGTACTTGGGCCAGCGATATTTGAGTACCCATTTGTTGGATGATTCTTGGGGCCTGCAGGGGGCAACTTTGCAAAGGCGCTATCTCTTAATATACGTGGACCAGTTGGTATTGGTTTAGGAGCAGCCGATTGTTGCGACAGTGATGTGGCAGAATGTCTGTGAGGCTGCTGTTGTTGTGGCGGGGGCTGGTTGATCGCAGGAGTTGCCAAAGGCGAAGCAGCCGGCAACGAGCTCAACAAGGCTCTGGGACCCTTCGGAGGGGCCTTGCCTGACATTGAGCGCGCCCCAGACGGCCGTTACGGCAAGAAAAAAGGCAAAAGGATGAGGAGATGGGGGATTGAGCAAGGAAGGTCTGGCGCGCGTGGCAACACAGGTCGTCGCCAAACAATGCCAGACACTCCTCCTCGCTGCCCACCACCATCTCTCTCCGATATACTCAGTATAGCACGTTACATGGGAGGCCACTGGAGCGCTGACGGAAGCGAGGGTGATGCCAATGTAAACCGCGCTTAATGTGAATTGTCGTATCTACTCAGGCTATCACTTTACGTTGGCAACAAGCAGCGACAAACCCTTCGGAAAACATGGCAACGACGAATATAAGGGGGGGGTGATGAGGGAGGAACCAAGGAAAGTTTGAAGCAGAGTCCGCAACCGACCCAACTTGTTGACTCGTTGGGAGTCATTGAAAGTTTGGGTTACCAACTCACCAAAGGCAACATCTATCATCTTCAAGATTAACCAAATACTCCATCGAAAGCGTTGGGGGATCTGCAGGCGCCACCTGCAGAGCTACACGTTGCTCATCGATCCGCGAGAGCATCAAACTGTGTGCCTTGGTCATCGCGAAGCTTCGCAGACATACATCGCCCACGACGGTGACAACACCGTTTAAATTGCCACCATTTACTCCAAACCCATAGTGCGAGCACATTGTAGGGCTTCCCCAAGATGCGAGCAGTCGAGTCATGCGCTTCAACTCAAGTTGGATAAGAATGGGAGCAGGACAAACTCATCTTCCAACATGAAGTGCACGACCCAAAAACGTTTGAACATCCGGTGCTAAGAAACGGGAAGACCGTTCGATCGAGGGCCCATAACAGACAAAGATGGTGATGCAATATATAATGATCTACCTACACAAGATCCCCCTTTGCCCAGAAAGATATACAAGCACTACAACGTCCGCAAAGCATGAAGGACCTCTTCATAACCATCCACAACCCATCTCCGACCTCCCTTCTCAAAGACCCATTTCTTCCTATATCGATTCCTACGGGAAGTCTGGACAACCCTCCCATTCGATAAGATCCACGAGTAATCCGCTTGCTCGCCCTCTTCCTCACCCTCATGTTCCTGAGATACCACATCCTCAAACTCTTCCTCATCCTCACTCGTCTCCGCAGAATTGGCCCCATGTCCATGTGCAGAACGGCAGTGGTTGATTATAGAGGAATAACCCCCGTGGTCAGCCGACGAACCTAAAAGGGACATCGACCTCGAGTGGCCTGCACCGAGCTGGGGAGTGTCGCCACGATCAACCAAAAGGTCAACCACGCTCTCTCCTAAATGTCGTCGCAATTTAGCAACGCGTCTCCGCTGAGCCGTCGTCGGGGAAGGAACTTCTGGGGGAACACCACTATCCGCATAGGCCCATACCGAATCCAGCTTCGGTGGAAAAAAGGAGGGTAAAGTCGACTTGCACCCATCCTCAAAATTTTCGTCAAAAGGCGAGGTAAAATAAACGGGGCACGGTGACGGGGGGTCACAAGCTAAGAAGGACTCCTTGCCATCAGAGGACGGTACAGGCGACAGCGGGGGCAGCGGAGGAAGTGGACGTGGGGAAAGTTGTGTTTGCGATTGGTGAACAACCGGTTTATCCCAAAACGTCGGAGGGGCTGAACGCGGTGCTGGTAAATGTGCAGCGGCAGATGGGTGTGGGATCGCGGGGAGTGGGCGAACGAAGGGCCGTCCACCAGATATCGAATGCAGAGAACTTCGGTCGGACTCGAAGCTCGTGCGGCAGATAGGTCTGGAAGACAGCAGGGGTGAATCTTGCCACGATAGAAAATTTAGTTGTGCGTCTTGGAGAGCTTTGACCATCTCTGCGGTTGGCTTCCCGGCGATGCCTTGTTGCTGCAGCATAGCTTGATTTTGAACCGTTGGTATCATGGTGGAGGGTATTTTTCTTGAAAAGCGCTGCTTGCGGTTTTCAAAAGTGGGGTTGATATATTATATACGAGAATCTTCAATGTGAAGATGTTGGCACGTTTTCTACGCGGGTTGTTGTGCGGAGTCCATGGGTCAAGCAATGTTACAATTCACATGCTTCTGCTGGCCAGGGTTTCAACGAGGATTCGCCTCAGCTGAATATTTAATATTATAGTTGCAGGAAGAAGACCAAACCGCAATATTTAGATTGCGAGACACAGAAAATCCCAGGGGGACATTCGACGTTTTGCTTGATATTTGGATGGCAGTTCGACGAACTGACTGACAAAAATTTTCAAAGCGAAGAACAATGCTGCCGTCGTCACCTTGGTATCCGGCTCCCCGCATACACGAGGTATTGTAGGAGATCAATCGATCAACCTCTGCGGCGTGAGGTAAATCATGGGGCGCGTTAGCAATCACCTTTACATAAGCCCACTCTTGATAAATTGATCAAGGATAATGAAGAAAAATATACATACTGCAGGCTCCTAGGTGCATTCTCACTGCTACGCATGAAGCTGAGAAGAGTTGAGAGGGAACTTGCACGAAAGGTCAAGCCAGGCACTCATGTTTTTATATTCAAATTGCCCATGCGCTCTTCCCCGTCAGGTACCAGAGCAGTTACTTCCCCGATTTCTATTTATATCTCTAGCAAACATCATCCGTTTTAAGTTTCGAGAACAAGCCTACGCAGACATACATATCTGAATCGAACTACACGTACGCAAAGGTCCACAGATTTCCGCGGATTGTCATCAATATTTTTCGGGTATGGGAAGCGGTCTGCGCACACGTCAATGAAAAGCCAAAAAGTCAAATCATAGACTTGGAAAGTGGCAAATCTGTAATGTAGGCTAGAAAATTATTATTTGAGGACGAAAAGCATAGAGTTAGAAGGAATAAATTCACCGAAAGGTTTGCTGGTCAGGAAGAATAGATAATTTTATAACGCCACGGTTGCCAGTGATTTGAGGAGCTGTCGGAATAAATGGACCAGGCAAGCCAACCGCGTTAGAGCGCAATAGAGCTTTCCGGCTTTTCGTTTGACAGACTTTCAACCGCACCCGTTAATTTGAGGTCGGCGTCTTTGCAATACATTTATTGAGCCAGTTAAATCCAAGAACAGTAAACGAAAGCATCTGTCGAGATGGATGACCGTCCGGGAAAGACACATCACTGAAATTTGCGAGGTACGGTACGCTGACAGTCTCAATTTTGGTAGAATTCACACTGATAGCGTGATCTTCAAAAGGTCTTCTCGACGTCCGTAGGACCAGCAAGGTTGCCCAAGCGCTGAGAGAAACTCGTCCCAGATATCCTATAACTCGTAAATACCGAATTTATACGCACGCCATGCTCCAGGTAATTCCCAGACACGGTACCCGCGATTATAACCGATATACCCCTAGGGATCCTGATCTTTGATGAGGAGGACCCTCGCGCCCGCGAGCCGCTGCCAATTGAAGCCTGTGTTTGGCGCAATGAAGACGCCTCGAATTCCATTTTGTTGTTGGAGGCTGATGACGGGCCCGGGGAGGATATTTTGCCAAACGTCGGAGCAAGTGGGGAAATAGCCTAACGAGAGGCACGCATCTGACACAGTGGGTCGTTTTGTGCAGTCAGAGGATTAACTCGCTTGGGTGGCCATCGAGTAAAATCGTACACGGCCTCCTTGAAATCATGGTCCGTTTACCAGAGGAAATAAAATTCAACAAGGTTGCGGGTAGAGTTGGACAGCCACGGACCTGGACTGTCGTGCTGCTTAGCTTGGAAAGCGTTGCGCGAATATCGTTCGTCGATTCTCGAAATGGTGGCGGGTATTTCAGGTACAGAATTCGAACGTAACCGTATCAAATACGCGAGTCATGTTCGTCAGGACATTCTGGCGAAGGGTCTAGTTGGATGGGTTGAACGACTTTAAGCAGGAAAGAGCGTCAGATGTTTAGCCAGCAATCTTAACTCACGGGTTGCTTGGAGGTGGGACAGCATTAGATCTTGGAACTGTACATGGTGGGGGTTCATCGTGGGTGACAAAATTCCCCTTCATATGGGTTGAGAATCAGAAGAGGTCCCGCAACAAGCCTGGATGATTTCCCGGCGAAAAACAAGCAGTTGTTGTTGATGGTGGACAGATGATGGATGGTAGTTTTCCACGAAGGTGACGCCCAATTGACGCCAAACGCTCCTCCACTCCCCGACGTCCACAGTCTCCATTGCCAATACATAGGTGCTGACTCCTGAGCGGCGGGTTGACAATTTAAATGGTGAAGCTTAAAGATTGACGCGATGGAGCACGTGAATTGATCACTACCGCGTCGGTTCTCATCTTCTCCGAGGACGTTCATATTCATATAGTACTTATAAGATATCCACAGTCACCCAATACCCCACTGACAGCGCCGCCGCCCAAGATGCAGTTACAATCATCATACCCAAGACCACCCCCTCACACACGGACACCCATGCAAGTCCGTACACCCCTACCCGTCTACCCACCCCCTGAGCCCCTCTCACTCCCTTTACCCTCCCTTCCCTCTCCACCCCGGAATCCAGCATTCAACGCCCCATTCACACTGAGCACGCACATCTTCCCCGCGTCGTACCTCCGCACAAGCCGGTACGTCGACATTCCCGCCGCCCCCCCAGAATCAGCGAGTAAAGCCGAGAGACACGCGTTCCTGCTCAAAACGCGTGCGGAGCTCAGGGAAATGAGGGGGTCGACGTGGACGGATGGGTATCCTCGCGTTTTGTGGAATTGCGTGAACCGTTATGTGCGGAATGATTTGAACTTGAAGGCGGGGAGTTCGACTGGGTTGACACTTTTTTTTGCGCATGCGAATGGCTTCCCGAAGGAGGTGCGTGTGCTCTGTAAGATAACGATTGAATGTGCTTGATGCCTTGTTTGAACAGATGTGGGAATCTGTACTTGCGGTTCTACTCTCGTCCCCTGCAGGTCAAATTATTGACGAGGTATGGGCATGGGAGTCTGTGCAGCACGGTGACGCGGCCCTAATCAATGCAGGAAACCTCTCTGCAGTCTGTGCGTGTTCTTCTCGTTTCTGAATTACGCCCCTCACCATCCTAATTGATTGTATATAGTCGACTGGCAAGATAACGCAAGGGATATCATAAACTTCATGCTCAACTTCCTTCCAGCCGCCCCTTCAACCACACCCCTCCCAACCCACCTAGCACGTCTACCCCACGCCGAAGCAGAACTCCGCAAACTAAACGGCTTCGCACATCGTACATTCATAGCCGTAGGGCACTCTTACGGCGGATGCACCTCGTAACTGTTTTCCCCCGTCTTCCAAGTTCCAAAGTAAATATTCACCCACCAAATCTACCCACCCAGAACCCTCGCAGCACAAATGTTTCCCAAGCTTTTCTCGGCCCTCGTCCTCGTCGACCCCGTGATCGTCAAACCACCCAGCACGGAACAAGAATACGCAGAGGGTACCCAAGCGCGGACTGATAACCTCATCCTCGGCGCACTCATGAGGCGAGATACATGGTCATCAAGGCATGCACCTCTCCTCTCCGCCTTTCCTATCAACTCACCTCTTCCTTCCACACAACAGAGAAGAGGCCCTATCAACATTCCTCAAAAACCCCTTCTTCCGCGCCTGGGATCCAACCTCTTTAGAGCTCTACGTCACCTGCGGAACATACCTCACTGGCACCCAATCAAACGGCACCCAACAGGCAAAGCTAAAAATGTCAGGTATGCAGGAAGCCATCGTCTTTTCGGAGACACACACCGAATTTGAGGTGTATGACCGTCTTCCGGCGTTGGATGAGAGGATAAAGTTGAGGTGGGTTGTTCCTGGTAGGGAAGATGCGCCTGAATTTGGGCCGAAGGGGTCGACGAGGAGGAGGGTTTGGGTTAGGCCTGGGAATTCGACGAATCTTAGGATTGAGGGTGCTGGGCATTTGGTATGTTTTTTTTTTCGCGCTTCGTTTGTGTTGGGGTGATGTATTGATTTTTGGGGGGGTTATGTAGATACCGCAGGAGAAACCTAAGCTACTTGGTGGGTTTCTTTCTTTCTTTAGATGTTTACAGCTAACGCTAATTTTTTCTTTCGTAGCGAACGACCTACGTGATTTTATTCTGCAACATTATTCGCCGGTCAAGCCATTAACGATGGGGGCTATGTTGTAATATAACGTTCTACCTACTGTTCTTGGTGCTTTTTGGTTCTTGAATGTGTGTTGGGATTACGGCTGGCGTATAAAGTAGTGAAGAAGTAGGATATATGAGCGACAGCCTGTGGCGGCTCAGGATCTTCAATGAGCAATTGAAATTCAGTCGTCCTTGCCCTTTGCACACGACACCTATAAATAGAATATCGCGTCAAGTTAAATTTAACTCTTGATTGCCAGTGATACTTTGCTACTTAACGGGGCGACAGGAGCCCTCCGCCATCTTGAATTAGCAAGCATGACCGTTCTCAATTTTTTGTTATCGGCCTGAACTATCCCCAGAAGTTCAGTATCGTCGCTGGCCACGCTGTCAACGTTATTATGCTTACACTTCTATGTCCTTGCGCTGCTGCGCATACTCAGCGCTCATGATCAACCCGTCGGCTAGAAGTAGGCCTGGGCTGACGCGGCTTTCAATTTTCGGGACTGTGCACGTAGAAATTTACCCCGAGTCTGCCGAACGGTAATCCATCTATCCGTCTTCCTTTTGAATTCCTCGTTGGTGGCCCTTGGGCATGTCGCTAGTAGCGACGTGCTCCTGCGTTGCATCTGAGCCATGCAACTGCGATTCATAAGACACCTTTCGATTTCTCTTGCGAGGTCGAGTTTTGGACGCGGAGCGCTCGGAAAACTTGGGGTCGTCGGGGAACAGTCACTGATCTAGCGGCGTTATTAAGCCCAGTTCTTCAAGTATTCAACTTGTCAACAACTGTTTCTCGAGATAGAAAACATCTGAGGTTTACGACACCATGTGGTTGTAAATGATGTTTGTGCTGTTGGCTGATGATTCACAGTCCATCGACTGGAATCCACCGGTGACAACTATCCGCCTGGGTTTCTTCCCACTCTGCTGGTATCAAAAGCAGTCTTGAGATGTTGATAATTGTGAGGCATTGCCACTCACACGACTGGCATGACTGCATGGTGTATTGTCTTGTCGATGTTGTTAACGTTCAGCGCTCATCAAGCCGTGGGGTGAATAAAGAAAAACCGTGAAGATTTAGTGAGCTCGTTCACTATAGCAACAGGCTATAAGCGCGCAGTCGACATTGTTAATTGGATGAGTGGTGTGTAGTGAGCGTGTCATTTGTGCAATCAAATCGGGAATTTGTCCTGCATCCATTCCCAGCGCTTGCTTTTGCTCGGACCTTGTTTTGACCGTTGTCTCTCACAGTCCTCACCATTCCACTCGACGATTTTTTTTGATACATGTCTCTTCTACGACCCAATAATGAGCGACACGACGCTAACATGCCACTTGACACGAACCCCCGACGACCCCTCGGTGTCGTCGGCCGCAAACCATTCACCATCGCACTACTACTGGCCTCCGCGCTGGGTCGTGCATCCGCCAGCCCAGTGCACAACGACATCTCTCCGCGTAACCTCGGAAATTCTTCCTCAGCACCACCCTCGTCATTCAATATGGCCATTTGGGTACGCGCTCTGTCATTATTCCACTTTCGTTTCCGACTTACTAGGTGGCGTAATTAGATACCCGTTATCGTTGTCGTGGTGTTCTTGATCGGTTTTATAATTCTCTCTTGGAAAGGTGGGGTCTTTAGCAAGCTTTCAGCTTGTCTGTCGCGCCGGAGAAGGGCGGGACCTGCAACTCTTGGAGGAGCTAGAGAGCTGACGGCGGAACAATTGGTTGGGGCTATCAATAATAACGGAGCCACTACCGTGGTGGGAAATGCTGGGAGAACACGGAGATCCAGGAGGCCACGACGCACCCCCTCTCAGATTTCGACAACCTCGTTGCCTGCGTACAACAAGGAGCCTGGAGAGGAGGAGCTAGTTATCTTTCGGTGAGTAATCCTTTCTTTTGTCTGTCTTCCTTTTCCTGAATGTACACCTTTCTTCAGTGGTCGGGACGCAGAGGATGTCACGATGCCAGCGGCCGTTGTCATGTCTGCGGTAGACGAAGACGGTGAAGGAGATAGTTTGAACTCTGGAGATCACTCTCAAGTATCAAGATACTCTCCAATGCCTACAACCCCTAACAACATGCCGCTGCTTCAGGGGGACGAGTCTGGCGACCTCTCTCTTCAAAGTCTCAACTCTGGAACCGCAGCAAACACTGACGCACAAGAAAACAGCTCACTGCCCGATCCGCGTGGTGAGGCTCCGCCGTACTTTGAAGTTGTCGACCAGCCAGAGGGGCCCAGGCGAGAAGTGACGATGATGACTGAGTCACCCGTTGCCCTTGAAGCACCTCCTCTTTCTTCCCCCAGCTCCCCAGAACAACGTCCTCAACGGCATTCAACCTTCCGTAATTTCCTAAACCGCATGTCCGTCGCCAGCACCTCGCACCACTCGCACACACGCGTAGGCTCTGACAACTCCATCACCTCTTCAAGCTTCTCGCACGGCACACGAGAAGGAGGAACAAGCCGTGCCTCTCACCGCCCAACACCCTCCGGATCAAGCTCCCACCTCACCTCATCCATGTTCCGCACCCTCTCCCGACAGCGATCTACAAACACCCTCGCCTCCAACCGCCTAAACTCCCCCTCCACCATCTCCCTCAACTCCATCTCCGCGCCGCTCACGCACACCCTCAGCCGTACGGAATTCACGTACCCGAAAGCCGGCCCAACTCCCGAACAACTCAAGGTCATCTCGTCGCGAGATTCGTTTGCTAGGTTCGCTGTCCCGTATGGGCCGGATGCTATTGCGTTTGCGTCGTCTTCGAGGCAGGACTTGAGTTATCCGCCCCCGGACTTTGATTCTGCTGCTTCGGACACCCAATTGCCGAGGTCGGCGGGCCCGTCGAGGCTTAGAGCCTCGAGTAATGCTGCTGAATTGTTGCAGCATCAAGAGGAAGAGGCGGATAGTCCAGAGGAAGAGCAGGGTCAGGGCGAAAGCCTAGCTCAAGAGTCGAGTGCATCATCGTCCTCTTCGCCTGCTGCGACGTTACCCGCGCCCGCAGACTCATCAGTTCCTCAATCTGCCCCTTCCTCCTCCTCATTATTGGAACCACAACCCATTACAAAAAGTGACTCCATCTCCAAAGCATCCATCAAATCAGCTTTATCCCCCTTATCAATACCTCTCCCACCCACCATCAAAGGAACCTCCACATCCACAGCTTCTTCTTCCTCCTTCGCTACCGTATCAGAGTTCGGCCAACTCACTACCTCGACGGCACCCGTCCGCTCAGAGTCCCGCGCGAGCAATTACTCGTATCAGTCGTATGCGACTGCGGCGGAGTCGATGGGAGCGTCGACACCACGACGGAATGCTGCTGCGGGTGGTGCGTCTGAGCCGACGACGCCCAAGCATGAGATGGAGGCGTCGGATTCGACAGTGGTGATGACGCCCGTAGTTATTAGATCTGGGAGTGTGAGATCTACAAGGTAGTACCTAGCGTGGTCGACCCCATGACGAAATGCGGCTGGGGCGTCTGGAGGCGTCGAATTCGATGGTGATGATGACGCCCCTACGCACGAGCTCTGTTGCTGGATCTGGGAGCGTCAGATCTACACGGTAGTGGTACGTTAAAACGACAATCTAATAACGGATTCTTGGAAAGTTCAGTTTCAATCTTTGTTGCCTTCTTTTTAGATAAAAACTCCCCTGGAGCCCTTTTCCCTTTTTTTTTTTTGCATCGCATATACTTTTTAGCTTCATTGAACGCACATTGCAGCATGCTTTTTTTTTGATTCTTTTGTTCTAAATTTTTTTGTTTGATTCTCATCACAAATTCTTTAAACATGCACTGAACAAATTTTCTCTTCGATTACACCTAGTTTTACTTACCATCTACATAGACCCGACGAGATCGCATTCTTATGATTCCGTTTTGGTGATTTTGGGACGATGACTTGGAACTAGGGTGCTATTCTTGGATTGACCCCTCCTGATCCGCACAGGCTCAAAGGCTCAGATTATCTATGTATCCGAAGAAATTCAAACTTGGCATTAACAGCTTTGATTTGACTCAAAGAAAAAACACCTCCAAATCTCCAAATTTACACTACTGGGTGATGAAAGGCGATTTTTGGGGGACAACTCCTGCTTTGCTCAGCGGCGCTTCCGCTTACGGCCGTTCTTCTCTTTATCTGGCTGCAAGGAAATCGAAAAATACCAACATTTTTTGGACTCGTATCTATCCCATGCAGCGTGTGGCCCACACCTACATGTCTTGCAGATAGGAATCATATTGGGGAGACTGTGGCTAACTTAGGCGTGCTATCCTCCGCCAAGCCACCAATCTGGACCCTCCTCTCTTGCCCGCAATTTCCATTCGCAAAGTCTTCCATTCTGCTCAGCATACATCATGTCACCGTCCGGATCGAATAAAACATTGCTACGCTCTGGGGGCGTGCGCAGTATTGGAGCCAATTTGAAGTCGAGTGTCTCTTCGATTTCAAACGATGTTGAGTCAATGAGGCGAATACGGATAGCATCAAAAGTAAAGTGCTGATGCTGGTTCATTCAACATGAAGAAAATAACGTCCAGCGAAGTTGACTTACTTCCGTGATTGCCAAAACTTCTCTTCCAAGAGTTCCACTACTAAATTTCAAAGAATACACGTCATGGACGTCAGGATTGGGCTTTTTTACCATCAAGGGAATTTTATTTCGAACATCCCAAACAGACACTGTGCCATCCTTTGCAGCGACAGCAAACTTCGACCCATCGGCAGAAAATGCAGGTGGAACAGACGGAATGTGGAATTTTGGTGTAGTGAAGGGAATTGGCAGCTGGGTAACCAAATCGAATCCAGCATCAGCTGAGCTGAAATGTAACATCGCAATCACTTCCTTGTCAAGAAGTCTCACACCAAAAATCCGCCCATCAGGAGAACATGCAAAGTTGGCACCTTCTCAGGAGTGTTAGCTCGGAGTAGACTAATATTTCCAACAGATTTATGACAAACCCGGGTCTTTCCCCAAATTCTGGAAGTGAAGTAGCCCAGCCTCATGGATCATTGCAAGTAGCTTCATCTGGCCCATGCAGTTCTTGTCAAATGTATTGCCCAAAATATCCGTCGGCCATCTCAACGGCATTAATAATTCATCGAGATCTGGTTTATCCGAATCCCTGCGGTAGGTCCACAGAGCAGGGCCAAGACGGTAGTGACAGATTTCGTGAATTGAAAGTTCGAGATGTGCAGGCCTTTCCGAGTTGCTATGTTCCTCCGAGTCGCTACACTCTTCCGAGCCACTAAACTCTCCCGAGTCGCTACGCTCTTCCGAGTGACTAAACTCTTCCGAGTCGCTGCGCTCTTCCCAGTCGCTACACTCTTCCGAGACGCTACGCTCTACCAAGCGGCCATATTGAGGCAAGTTCGTTCGGGGCCCGTCTAGTCTCATGAGTAGGACTCGATTGGTTTCAATTGGAATGAGCTTGAAAAATAGTAGTTCATATGAGGCCACGCTTTTGTCGCTAAGAATTCGTGGCTAGAGGTACATTACTCAGCTCGTCATTTTCAAGTTCTTTGGGTAGCATGGAAGTATACCTCGTGCTTACTAAAGCGATGAATATTGCGCTCAAATAGCGTGTTTCCTCGACTATAGTAAATGATTCCTTTTCGAAAGGGACATTGGAGGTTTCTGACAGGTGGATAGCTACAAAGTCGACTTGTGATGAACTCTTGGAGATCTGAATGAAAAAAATTCTCACCAATAGTTATCAAGATCTGTTATCCTGAGTGTCCTTGACTTGAGGAATGTTGAATCGCACTCGCCCATCGATAAGAGCAAAGGCAGGGGGTCTGGTCCAAAACGAGCACAACAACCAAGCTGATCATGAGAGTCGGGAGAGCAGGTAGCTATACTTACTAAGCGTGATGAAAAGGTAACGTGGTCTTCGTCACGCTATCCAACACAACTAAACAAGCGTTTCGCTGCGCAAAACATAATCTGGATTCTGAGCGCTCAGCGCTGTAAGTAATCACAGATAATGTTATCGCAACTCGAAGACGCCCGTGCCTTTCGGTTTGTTCATCATAGACCATCAATAGTCCGCCATGAAGCTTCCACCGACCATACCATCTCCCTCCAATACCCCGCAGCTTGAAGAGAAATCTGACTTAGCTGGCTTGCTGAGGCGACTTTCACTCCTTTACAGAGTTTATGATGAAGGCAGTTCTACCGTCCTAACTGATGATGGGTTTATTGCCAATGCTTTCGCAGGCTCTGCAAATGTCAGCGAAATTCTTGAGAGGTATCCCACAGACGATGATTACAGAGAGCTACTGCGACATGTTCGAAACAGGCACCGCGGTGCTAACAGTCCCTGGATATCAATTACCCCGCTGTGGCTGTGGGCCATCGTTGAATGTGTTAAACGGTGTAGGGCGGGTGAAAAGGGAGTTGGATTGGCGCTCATCGATAACGCACAGCTGGCTCTCAGCAGAGATGTTCAACAGGTTTTCTATGCGATGGAACGTAATGAAATCCGTGATGACCATTTAGCCAGCCAATGGTCCAATGATCCACAAGAAATTTTGATCTTCGCTGCTCTTCCACGGAAGGCCATAATATCACAAGTCCTGTTTGCAGACATTATCCCCCATCTACCACCCTTCTTCTTTAAATCTCATCACTGCCGTGCAATCGAAAACATATGCTGGAGAAACGTGCGGACATGGGACAGATTTTATTTCGCTCATAATGAACTGCTGTCCTCCTTGCAGCAACATCGCGACGCAACATCCCCGCATAGTCACGGAAAGAGGGCCTACGACCTTGCACGCTCTTTGATTGAACCCAAGTGGCAAGAAGTCACAAATGATATCTTAGAAGAAGGACAGGAGGCTGGGGAAGAGATTATTAGGAGTCGGGACAAGGAGGCCCTTTCTCATAAGATGTTTATGATGCGTTTTGATACCACTGCTCTCACTGCCGAGGATTTTGATGTGGAGGCCCAAGCTTCCATGAAGCTAAATGAGCTGACCACTATAATCAGGACGTTGGCCGGGAAGATTGCATCCTGGGGCATAGATTGGAACAAGGATGTCGATGGTAGTGCATGGAAAGAAGTGCAACATGCAATTATTCAGTGCACAAAGGAGGCTCAATCTGAAGTAATCGATCAAGTGGGGGAACTTCTGGGGTGTGAGGACGAATTGAACGAATGGGGTTCGAGTGATGACTCGGAGGCGGACCACGAGGACTATAGTAGCAATGACGTACTCGGATGACATGATGGAATTCGGACATACTAGTAATGCGATATCCCGGCTTCAGGCGCCTCGGTTATGTACTCATCTTTCTTTTACTATTAGCCTCCTTCATATTGCTCGAAGTATCTCAGTTCCTGTGGTATGTTATTTTTTTGTTGAAGCGACTCCATCCAGGGATGATTACCCCCTCCGATATTCCTGAGGCGACGGATCGTTCATATGCCAGCGCTATGGCACCTTGAAGTTGGCCTCCAAGTCAAAATTTCGAATTGAAAAAAAAACCTCCTACATACCTACAGTATCTTTGTTCGTGTTAGAAAATACGCGCCTCTGCAGTGGAACCAAAGACCTCTGAACTTTAGATTAGGTGGGACGCCCCCCCGGAGCAATGAGCGCCACCACTTCAGATTCCGTTTTACAATTTTTCCCGTCTATTCGTTGTCCACGTATTTCCTTGGGAATGAGCTTGAATGATGGTGATATGTAAAAAGTAGCCTGGTGGAACAACGTGAATACTTGAGCACTTGAGCACACAGTCAGAGTCAATGGTCCTACGGAAGTCATGAATTACGAACCTGGGCGTCAGAGAGAGGTACAGGGAGCTGTGCGGGAGTAGAAACATCAGCCAGATCTGCTGAAATTATTCCAGTCAATAATAAGACCCCTAAGGTTTGAAGCCGCAGACTGAGCGATAGCAGCGTAGCGGAAAAACGAGGACGGCGGTGAGTTGAGGGTTTGAGATGTGAAATTCCAGATTAGCATGATGGACTTATGCTGGACAAGTCAGAGTTCGTTCCCGGAGTTTCGGAGAGGGCGGGCAAGGTGCATGCGACGCTCTATGGAAAAGGATTGACATTTGAGGCAAAATGGTGGGAGATAGGATTTAGGCCAAGACGATAATTTGTTTGTTGAGGGGGAGGATGAATATAAATGTCTCTGGTACGTGTAAAGCAAAGTCCACTCCCAAAAGTCGTCTCTATTGAAGTCGGCGGCTGACGAGCATGAGCCATTATGCCAGGATACCATTGAGAAGTCGGTGTAAGGAGGTAAGGGGAGGAATGATGGCATGGCTCTGTGAGAATTGTGCGCGTCTAAGGAATTCAGTAGAGCCAGCGTCCCCCGGTCTCCATTTCAAACTTGCCGGTGCCTGTTACTCCCTCCGAAACAATCCCAAGTGACAATCGAGCAACAGGTTCATCCGCGCAGGCCCGAGGTCGACTAGGTGGGATTCACGGAATACATATGGGTGCCCCAGGCCAAGGTGTCTTCTTCTACGAGGGAGTGCGAGGGGTCGGATGTTGCGTTTTTGCTCAATATTTCGTTTGGAGGAATCGGAGCGCGTCGCACACCAACATCTGCGCCCCAGAACCTCCCAGTGCACATCGTCAACGACGAAGGGTAGGCGGATGGGATGTAGATTGGATAGGTCGCCTAATACCTGAAGGCAGACCTGACTCGAAGTAGAGGCTCCCAATGTCACTGCGCTCAAAAATAGTCATTGCTCTTTCTATACGGGCGAGTTTTGAAACCAGGCTTCCTTGGATAAGTCGGCCCCGAGTTTGTACAATTGAGCCCCTTGCACCTTTTCCTGTTCTCTGCTCCTGAACACTGGCATCAGAGAATCCGAGAAACGGGTAGCTGTAGCATGTCGGCATAGCGCATTGTTGCAACCTCGCTGGCTGCTGTAAAGTGTGCTGCTCCGGCAGTTGGAAAGGTAAGCATCGAGCTCCAGCTCGAAATTATGATTCGACGTCCCTAGGATGACTTTAGAAGGAGGACTCAGGCCTTCGTTGACGAAGTACTCACCCTCAGCCAGGAATACTCACACAGGCCGATACATTTGAAGCCTTCACCACCTCCGTAATTAGGGCCTGCACGTCATTGTTTGCGTTCTTATTTGACCACCCCCGCAGATTCAATGTCGGGAGCACCTACGAGCATGGGCGTTGAACAACCACGTATAACCGGTATGTCGGATAGTTTTCTGGATTAGGTGAACGAAGCGAATCAACTTGAATTTCAAGTACGATGTCCTGAATGAAACGAAAGTAACAGGTTACAGAACACACTATTGCAAAAACAAGGTTTGTTGTCAACGTTCGCTTGAGTAGTTTCTGCGCATGCACGGACGAGAGCGTCGTACACCAGAAAGGGATACAAATCGAAGCTTGCGGCCAGACGCATCCAATAGGAAGAAGATGCGTTTCGATTTGGTTTCGATTTGAACTTGCAGGAATGATGGTATCTATTGAAGACTCACTCAGAGTTTTATGGAAAGGGAAAATTCAGTTTTCGGTCGAACGCGGTATAGAGAAATAGATAAAGCGTATAAACTTTCAAACTCAACATGATCTCCTCCTAATCAACAACAGCCACAGAACTACTAGTAGCCAAATTCGACATCCCCTCCGCCAAACTCCTCGGATCCACAACCCAAATCGCCGGCGAGTTCACAACCTCCTCCCCTCCCATACCTCCTTCATCCAAAGCATCCAACCTCCCGGTAACCCTCGCAATCTTCATCTCCCTCAAAATCGCCTTTACACTCATCCTATTCGCAGTGAGCGTCGTCCATCCCAAATCCGCGCCCCACAGCATGCTCTGCACCGTGTGCGCAGTCAACCTGGGATTAGCCTTGGTCACGATAGCCCGCTGGATCTCCCCGCTGTCATCGGGTGTGTTCACGAGGTCCTCAGGGAGCGCACGCGGGTGAGGGATAGTTTCCTGCGCGAGGATGTCCTCGCATGTTTTCCCCAGATCCCTGTGGAATTTCAGACGAAGGTGCGTTTCGGGTGGAGAGAGGGTTGCGAGCAAGGCAGCACGATCGTCGTTGGCAGATTCGGGGTAGAGGCGAAGAGGGAAGAGGGGGATGAACTTGGAGGGGTAGCGAGAGTTCTGCCAGTATTGGTCTTCAGCTTGTTCCGGCGTGAGCGGTGCATTGGAAGAAGGAGACCCAGGGCCTGGCATTGAGAATAGAGCAAACGCACGACGTTTCTCATTTGAGCCCCCAATTTTAGACACGATGCGGAGGCAGCGGTCACGGGCTTCTGGTGTCGTCCAAAACTCCACCTTTTGCATGGCCAAGATTTTGTCATGAATTTCTTGTAAAAGCCCCTTTCCCATTTCCTGCAGCAGCTGATTTGTTAAAGCCCGAGAGTGTTTTGCTAGATCGTGCTGCACAGCTGCAGCGTCCTCGTCCGTAGCTGGTTCAATATGACGGGGTTTCCCCTTCGCCATACCGTTTATGGTCTGCCTCTTCTGTTTCCACTTGCAATATTCTTGGGGAGGTATGAAGCGTCGATTAGCTTCGTCAATTGTCGATGGGAGTTGGGCATGCGTAAGATCAGATATGACCGCGATAAGGACAGAAAGATCGAGGTTGATGCGCGGTGTGGGTTCAAGAGGGAAAGGCGGGGAGGGGGAGGGCACTCTAGATGAAGGCAGTATGAGTAGTTCGTTCTCTCCCCGTTCTCCAAGCTCCACGTCGACACCCAGATCAAGAAGACATTGTATCGTTTGCGCGATTCGTGGGTCAGCTCCTGCGTTCAGATCTAACCTCGTCAAACGAAGTGTCACTTTAGGAATCTCCGATGTGCCCTCAATAATAGGATTGGCTTTGGCCGCCTGCAAAAGGGATCGACCCATACGTAGAATGGAGTTGTCAAATTCGGTTTGAGCAAGAGTTGGCCGATCTGCTTCCCATTCGTCGTTCGAATCATCTTCGGAATCGGTTAGATAAGAATCGATTTCGCGGAATTCTGAAAGGATACGAGAGTTCTTGACGCTGCGGGTCGTGTGAGATGAACGCGTTTGAGATGAATTAAAACAAGAACACACGTATTGACCCGAATCCATCGTCGGCCGTTGTCTGCCACTACGTCAACCTTCGCTCCTGGAGGTCTTTGGGCGCCTCTCTTTCTCGCAGAGTTGGGTAGCTGCGAGGTAGGCTGGAAGGGGAACGTTTTGAACACGGAAACTATAGGCGCTGGACCGCATAAAACCTCGTTCCAAACCGCGATGAGGTATGGAGCATTGGTTGACAATGGTGGGAGATGGATTGATTCCGGATCGTCAAGAAACTACTGGAAAAAAATCGAGATGAGATTGCGAATAGATTTTTGGGGCAAACAGAGTAAGAACCTTTTGAAGCACGTCAAGATCAATCTTTATGTTATCTCTTAAGTTTTTGAGCCCCGGGATGTGCTCTTGCTGAAGCCATTGACTATCTTCGCCGGCATCGGTACTAACGTCCAGTGACGAGTCAAGAATCGGAGGTCTGTCGCTCAGCGGTTGGAAGTTGGAGATCGCTTCATGAATCTGCTGCAGTCGGACGTTAAGCTGCTGGAGATCTGAGTGTACTGCGTCGTGGACAACGGAATTCATGGTGAAGAAAGCAGAGCTGAGGTTGTGGTTACGAGCCAAAGATCGATAAAATTGCCGTGGGACAGATTCTAAATTTGGATATTCGTAACTTCACCAATTTCAAAGAACAAAAAAAGTCTTTACTCATTTTATCTTTATCAACATGAGACTTGGTATTTTTTAACTCATTCTACGATGACGGAATATGAGAACGATCGTCTGCTCGAAATTAACAACCAGAGGCGGGTCAGCTATCAGCTATCAGCTCATGCTTATCGCTTTTTACGAGGCTTGTCATTTTCGAGTTGACTTGATAATAAAACAGTGGTTCTAATACAAGGGTACAATTTCTAATGATAGTGGCGAACCTAGTTTGAACACAATCAGCTATCATTCCGTGGAGATCAACGTGGCAAGCAACTAACTTGGAGTCCATTGAGAATTTCTATGTCGTATTCCTCTCCTTTGATGAATTCTCCTGTGCCGTAGCTCTTGACACGGGCGGACTCCCATCTATGAATTGTCAGATGCAGCTACAAAAAAAAACAGAGGATATAACATACTCATCGGTTGTAGGTGGCTTTCCTTCGAAGATCTGATGGCCTTCCTTTTGTACTTTCTCCGAATCGAAAAGCTCTAACGACACGCCAGGAATAAAGTGCGCAAAGTGGAAAACACCGAGGCGACGAAAATGAACTTGGTCTTTTGGTGGTCGAACGACTAAAAAATAAATGGACAGTCAGACTATTTCGGTAATGCCGCGGAGGAAAAAACAAGCTACATACCGCGATGCATCGTTCCTTTCAGAATCCCACCGCTCATGAAGGAGAGCTGGTCACCTATGTTGATAACATATGCACCCTCCCTGTGTTTAACGTATCGCCAGACGTTATCCGGCATCAAGACTTGAAGAGCGGTGACTGGTTGAGAAACGAGGCAGCTAATGCTGTTGAAGTCAGTGTGTCCATTCAACATGACGCCATTAGTCTTCTTCGCTTCTTCCGATGTAAGGGGGTCATAGATCATGTATCTAAACACCTAGAAACACAATTATTAATAGATAACTGGATGGGAGGTAGAATAAGAATCATACATCTTCACCAGGTTTTCCTTGAGGAGTTTCATGGAGGTCCCAGAGGTGACCTTCCTTGAGCCCCAGTACGCCGTCGATGAGTTGAGTAACTGGCTTGAGGACCTTCTCACGGGATTCCTATATCCCAGTAAATACGAGCTCCCCTTTAAAAGCGCATTGAGACTTACAGATAAGAAAGCTTTGATTTCGGGCATGTGGGGTTGGAGAGCTTTGGGATGGCGGGTGACGGGATCGAGCCTGGTGAAAGTGTTAAGGAGGGAAATTTAAAAATTAGGATGGGTACTAACTCGTTCGCGTAAAAATTGTAATGCTCTATCCTGTCGCGGATGCCATTTGTGATCTCCCAATAGTTTTGGAGCTGTTCGAAAATCGGATGAGATGAAGGACGTCGAAGAACCAGTGAAGCAGGTAAACGAACCTTATAACCGATGAAAGACCCCTTTTCCTTGATTGGGGCGACATGTTGTTCTTTCTCCTCTCTTGAGACTGCATCGAACGCAAGCTGGCCTATCGAAAATTGCCGAAGGAGCTAGAGAGATGAGATGAGCCGCGTTCAAAACAATTTTGACAACAAGTTACCGTTTCGGGAGCAATATCGTGACCAATCACGTAAAAGAAACCGTCGCGTTGAAGGGCCGTCGCGACTGTCTTGATCAATTCCTCCTTCTCCGTCGCCAACTTTGACAAGTCAATCGTCAAAATGTCCGCCCATTCGAGGTCTTCAGCTGTTACAGGAGGCGCCTCCCATACAGGAACGTCAGGAACGGATGCGGTAGCGTTCAAGCTGAGCTTCTCAAATGCTGAGGAGGACTCCGCGACGGCAACAGTGGTGGTAGAAGACATGGTAGACTATGTGTAAGTTGCCTTTTGAATTCGTTATCTACGTACTTTTAAGCTTCTGCGACTGATCCGTAGTACAGCACGAGCTATACCAAGGTATGGCGTGTATTTTCGCCAATGGTGCGGGGGATCACGCAATGGACAAGTTTCGCCACCGTTGCTCCTTTACCAGCATCGGGTCCTTCCTCCGATGACTGCCTAATAAGTTAGTCAAAAATGAAATTGACGCTGCGTGACACTCAAATCTACTGAAATTCAGACAAAAGGCTTGTGCACGAACGGCAAAACGTTTCTCGAACCCTAGATGCTGCAATATCGCTGGTGCAATGCGTGATTGGGAGTGAAATTTTCGTGCTTACTCTGTGCTCACCAAACGAAAATCATGCATCTCGAATTCTTGATAAGAGAGCTTAGGTACTGCTTGGGTACTGCCTTGTGGACTTCAACTTTCCGCTCTAAGGCCTACCCACATGTCTCCTACTCCCCCACTTCCTCAAGGTGCTGGCTATGCCGTCGTACTTGGTCTCGGGTTATTCTTTGCGTTGTTGATGAACATCATCACATGGATACAGCAGAAATTTTCTGACTTTTCGCCTAATTCGGCCTCTGAGTTTTCGGCTGCAAGCCGATCGCTCAAGACCGGTCTGGTTGTCGCTGGTATCATCAGTTCATGTGCGTACTTCTTGGTCACATATCCTGCCTCTCATCTCACGAACCACCTTTAGGGACATGGAGTTTGACCCTTCTCCAAAGCGCGACTCAATCGTACTCTATGGGAATATCAGGAGGGTACTGGTACGCAATTGGAGGCACCCTCCAAATTGCCCTTTTCTCCGTTATTGCTAGCAAGGTCAAAATGAACGCTAATAGAGCGACTACCTTTCCTGAAGTGAGTTGAGTCATCAGACCCTGATTCCCCATTCAGAAACTTTCTAAATAAGTCAATTCAGGTCGCGTACATTCGTTTTGGTACCGCAGGCCACCTTGCTTTTCTATGGTGTGGGCTTGTCTGCAATGCCATCGTATCGGCTTGCATTCTCCTTGGTAGTGGCACTGTCGTGACGGCGCTGACTGGAATGAATGCGTATGCCGCGTTATTCTTGATTCCCGTTGGAGTAGCTATTTACGTCGCTACTGGGTAAGTAGCGCCGATTTCTTCTTTATCAACTGACTCACTCTTTCCACAGGGGTCTGCGAGCAACGTTTATCTGCGATGCGACACATACATTTGTGCTACTGCTCATCCTTATCTGTTTCTCCTTTATGTAAGTGACTGCTATATTTTTTTCGAAGCTCTTGCTCATCGCCATGAATCATTAGTATCATGACTGGGGACAACGCCATTGGTAGCCCCAGAAGGTTGCACGAGCTTCTTGTGACGGCATCTGAGTTGTGGCCTGTCGAGGGGAACTACCACGGCTCTTATCTTACGTTTCGATCGCGGTCTGGTTCCATTTTTGCGGTTCAAGTAAGTGTCATGATGATGTGACGTAGATCAATGCATTCATGAGCTCTGCCCCACAGTCCATCATCACAGGTACGAGTAGATGTAGGGCGTTTTCTGGATTAGAGCTGACCTGTGTTGTTTAGGTTTTGGCCTCGTTACCTGCGATCAAGGTGCGTAAAGCGGCTCCGCATGATGTCATCGCGCTAAATCAGCATTCTAGGGTACTGGTCAAAGGCTATTGCCTCCAACCCGTCAACAACAGCAAAGGCCTACTTCCTTGGAGGTTTTGCATGGTTCTCAATCCCTTTTACGTGCGGTACTGCGCTCGGTCTGACGGCCCGCGCCCTCGGCTCTATTCCCGGCTTCCCCGTCCTGTCAAGCTCTGATATTGGTTCAGGCTTGGCTGCTGTTGAGGCAGTTAGCTTCCTTCTCGGAAAGGCAGGATCCGTCCTGATGCTTCTACTCGTTTTCCTGAGCGTTACCTCGGTAAGCTCTCGAGCTCCTAACACCATTCTTTCTCTGATCAAACACTTTCTCAGGCTCTCAGCGCCGAGCTCATTGCGACATCAACTCTCCTTTCTTATGATGTCTACCGTCATTACTTCAAGCCGAACGCCACGAGTAAGGAGGTTGTCACTGCTTCACGATACTTCATCGTATTTTGGTCCGTGTTTTCTGGAGCTTTGGCATCTATTTTCCACGCTGTGGGCATCGTGAGTTCTGTTCTGTTCCATATGTTAGTATTCTTACTCACGTTGCGAAACAGAACCTTGGCTGGATCTTCTACTTCCTTGGAGTGTCAACAGCATCTGGCGTGTTCCCGATCGCCTTGACTTTCCTGTACGTGTGCGGAAATTTGCATAATTTAGGCTGTGCTCACATCGTGGCAGATGGAAAGACCTCAGCGCAGCAGGTGCCGTCGCAGGATCTATCGGCGGCATGATCATAGCGCTCGTCACTTGGCTCGTTACCGCAAAATGCTACATGGGATCTATCACTGTTGACACACTCAGTGATCAGTGGGTTTCATTCGCTGGAAACGCTGCGGCTATTATTTCTGGTGGTGTCCTATCCATTGGGTTATCGCTTTGGCGTCCCGCGAACTTTGATTGGGAGAAGACACGAGGTATGAGTGTTGTCGAGGAGGAAGATCTATCAGCCACTTCAAGCAGAACAAGCGTTCAATCGGAAAAAGTGAAAGCGAAGGACGACGTCCAGAGTGTTCACTCCATTGAAGAACGGGCATTCGTTTCTGGCGCTGAAATCGACGGCTTGGATTTGGCGGCACTGAATAGGACCTTCAAAAAATACAGCGTTATCTTTACCGTTGTAGCGGTGATTATCACTTTCGTAAGTCGTATCTTTCCTTCTTAATCTATGGTTCCACACTAACATTTTTATTTAGGTTATACCTGTGCCTCTGAGCGCTGCACCGTACATCTTCTCACCAAAATTCTTTACGTTTGTGATCGCTGTCATGTTTGTGAGTCGAAGCCACCTCCGTTCGTCTGCATCGATGATAGAGCTCATGGTATTATAGATCTGGCTTTTCTTTGCGTTCTTCCTTGTAGTCATCCTGCCTCTCATAGAATCGCGTCATGCTTTGAAAAGAATTACCCTTGCTGTACTTGGAGTACGTTCATCTCAATCTACATAACTTTTTAGATGTCCCTCTTTCTCTCTACACGACTTTATGCCCTTGACGACCCGTAGTTACATATCCTGTATTAGTACCTTACAAATTGAAGTTGTAACTGCCGCCACTTTATCAAGTCTTTGTTAAGTGACCGCCTTCTCGACAAACACCACCAAAGCCATGCACAACTACTAAGGAGTTGTGCAACAGCCTTGAATCGCAAGTCCGACTACTCGAGGAGATCTATCCCCCAGATAGTACGCGCTAGTATCACAACGTTGGTGAGCGTTTCACTTTTTTGGTTCATCTTGCGCGTTGATCGTGACGCGCTTCAACACTGTCCATCGAGCTTCGATCACACTTTTCCAAGGACCAAGCTACGCCAGTGGCTTGGGTAACACCCTTTGAATTGGTTTTCTCATGCTGGGAAAACTCTGAAAGCTATCACCCTGCGACTTGCCCTGTGAGTCTGACAACACTTCGTGGATCCAAATTGGAATCCTGCTGTTAACTGCTTCGTTGGTCGCCTAAACGTTGATTCTACACTAGCGCCCGATTTTACTGTTTCCCAGCGCTAGTTTACCCTCATCCTGACTCACTTGCGATCCCACCACAAAGCTTGAGGTCCGCTAGGAAAGGCTTATCCCACAACCCTTGATATATTTCTATTTATTGGAAAAGGCTGTGGGCTTATACTTACTGCGGAACTCTGGGCGTTTTCCTTTCCCGACAACTTGGTGAAATCGATGCACGTCGCCGCGCACGCAACTTCTTTTGGGACATACGGAACTTTTTGTCACTCTGGTTCCTCGTATATCAAATAAAGTGGTATGTGTACACGTAGTAATCTGGTAGGCGTTGTTCTTCTGGCGCTCTACATACTACCACATCTTTTATAGCATTGCTATATGAGAATCTCATCAAACCCTTACGCGCAATCAAATTTGATTTTTTTTAAACAGGGAAGGCTACAAGCCTATTTTGCTCCGGTTCCGACTGTGGGTCGTGGTACTATGACTCAACTACTTATCTTTTGGGTCCATCCGATATATTCCCTTGATCAAAACCTGTCTCAAGTGTCTTCCTCAGTGTCTGTAGCGATGGCGCGTCCTTATTTTGGTCGCACACACGAGGCAACATGACTTCGCGTCGACGGTACCGAGCTGCAACAGGAACCGTTGTGGGATCGGCTTGTGCTCGATCAAGCAAACAATGGGAAGAAACTGCCTAATATCACTTAGCTATGACTCGATAGGCAGCTCTGGAGACGCGTCACGGTCAGCCGATTCGCGCCTTGTATATTTAGTAGAAATCTCACCAACCTTTTTGGGAGAACAATGCTTTTGATCGCGACCAGGCGAGCGTCCTTTGATCATGAGGCGGATACAACTCGGGACGCCTGCGAATTTCGACCGACTTGTTGTATTTGTGATATGCTTGATATCTGTGCGTTTCCAAGATACTTTTTTTGTACAGCCGATTCCGCCCTAATTCTTGGCCTTGCTGTTACAAGCCTGATATTGTATCATGGACCCCTGTCAAACTCTTAGAGATATATCACAACGTTTTTTACAGCTCTTTACCCCTGAAATCGCGATCTCAAATTATTCATTGGGTGTTGGCCTTGAAGTCGATCTCATGTACAGTTAGGTAGTTGGTATGGCCTGTCAATATGGTAGAGTTGGGTACTTGATACAGGGGATTTATAAAAATAGGTAAACCATCATAGTAAGATACAAAAGAAGCAAGTAATGAAGTAGTATACAGCCAAGAAAGCATAGGTCCGATATATATCCCCAACCTTATCTAGATGAAATACAATGAGAAAACAAAAAAAAGACATCCTGGGATTTTTTGAGGTATTGTCCTCGAAATGACTACGTCAAATATGAGGGCGCGTGAGTGGGGCATGGCGTCAATTACAAGGGTTGTTACAAGAGTTGTAGAGGGAAGATTGATCGTGTATTAACGTAGGGGGTTTGAACGTGGCGCCTCTTCTGCGTGGTAAGAAAAGATTATTAGGAAGCGGCCGCAGTGTGGAGTGGTAGGGGAGTTATTGTAGGATGGGAAGATCTGGCAGGTGATCTTGGCCAAGTCACAGTGAGCATGCCGTCTTGAAGTCCTGCTGTGACTTCTGACTCCTAAAGTACGCGTCGTGAGTCAGTCTATCTCAAGAGTGAATAAGCGGGAAAATACCTTGATACCCTCAGGCATTGGAATGGAGCGGTGAAAGGTTCCGTAACGGAGCTCCTGGACGCGTAATATTGATTGCGGGGCAGCAGTGTCAGCATCGCCCTCGCCTCTCGCAATAGCGTCGGCAGCGGAGATGGGGTTTGACGGCAGTGGCAGGCTCCTGCCAGGTACAGAGTACGCTGCCTGTCTCTTTCCTGTGATGACAAGGCTGCCCTCAAGGATACGGAGGGCGATATCGCTTGTCTTCACTCCAGGAACCTCGAAAATAGCTGTTATATTCGAGGACGACTGGTCGTCGAGGAGATCCATCCTAAAAAATATATAGTCAAGGGGCAACTCCAAACTAAACACAGAAAAATATATACCTTGGTGTGAATTGTGTGGTAGAATGTGTAGGGGCTACAACGCGCAATTTCCCAGCTTTTATAGCTTGTCTGCACATGTAAACAGCAGCGCGTTCAACCGCTCTGTGGAAGGTCGGGTTGCGAGTCGCCTCTGAACCATTGCGACGGCTTGTATCCGGAAGAGAAATCGAACTCATTGTGGTAGAGTTGTAGTTGGTAGGGTATGGAGGGGTATGGAGGTTTCTTGGAGGAACTTGAATCGAGTTCGATCGACTGCTTTTATACCAGACTGCGGCATGTGCCGAATCATCCAGAGTCACCGAGACCTTTCTCCAACCAGATGCAAATCTCTGGGTTCGGTCATCCCAAATTATTGGCGCCGAGGCCCGTATCGACGTAGGAGGCTGTGCTGAATGAGTCATTGGGGACTGTGTGGTTCCAAAGCTTGTGACAAAGCAAACATCGTCATTTTGTAAGACGGATTTGTTGAAAGGACGCGTATGCCAGACTACGGATGTGCTAACGGATGCCCGAATGCTGTCCTCCGCACAGAATAAGAGGCGATGACGAAAAGGCAGCCGCGACGTCGGTCGGGCATTTTGTTTGCTCAAGCCCGCCGAGCCAAACATGGAAAAAGCGGAGTCGGCAAGCTCCGGATGCACGTGACGTCTGTGTTGAGCCTTTCCAAATTTGCAACGACATACCAGACTCCAGTGCCACTGGCAAAGCGAGTAGCCTTTCTCCAACATTCAAGAACTCTCCACAAACTACGTCTAACTCTACGGGAATGGCGGCCAGCAAGGTCGTTTTTGGTGCGTATCTGTCTAAGCACTGTGACGCAGCCGCTGACACACCACACAGTTGGAAATGTTCCCTACAATATGGCGGAAGACCAGCTGATCGATGTCTTCAAGTCGGTAGGACAGGTGATAGGTTTTAGGTGAGTAGTTCCATCCATTCTTTCAAGGAGACATAACCAGCGTGGGGTGTTGATGTTTCTGTGCAGACTGTCCTACGATAGGGACACGGGAAAACCCAAGGGGTATGGTTTTTGTGAGTTCGCGGGTACATCAATTTATTTCTTTTGTGCACGAAAATACGTTCCGTCTGACTTGAAATCCATCCTCTATTCAAAACCTCAAAAACCGCAATTCGCAATCGTCAAAACCTCGTGCACTTCAAACAAATCACACTCACAAATTGACTGCAATGCTTCTCTTACCTTCAACTTGTTATCTGGTGTGGCGTGATGTGCTGTCCGCAAAATCTTCAACCGAATTATATTCGTCCATGAAATGATTGAATTCGACCACATAAAGACCACGAAACAGCGATGTCTGCCGTACGCAATCTTAACGGCGTTGATGTCGGCGGCCGGCCTCTTCGAATCGACCTAGCAGAATCCGATCCGCATCTTGAAGGAAAGACAACTGTGAGAGGAGAAATCTACCCCGACGCACCTCCTTCATCTGGGTGGCGCGGTGGTGGTGGTGGTAGTAGTGGACGAGGTTTCGATCCAGAAGCCTTCCTCGCCAACTTGCCACCAGGTGTGCAGATACCAAAAGGATCTTCGTCATTGGATCATATCAGCCAAACGCTTGCCACCATGCAACCGAGTCAGCTTATGGAAGTCCTGGCCCAAATGAAGGTACAGCCTCTCGTTTCAACAACATATTTGGCGACACCTGATGTAAGAGTAGGCTTTCGTTATTACACATCCAGATCAAGCAAAAATCTTGCTTGTGAAACACCCACAGTTCGCCTACGCGCTCTTTCAGGCCCTCCTTCTAAATAAAATTGTTGATCAAGCGATCCTGCAACGCATGCTTGAAGCAACAGGCGCAGGAGCAGTTGGACGCGGCCCGCCACCACCTCATGCCCCCCCAGCAGCCCGACCGCTAATGCCTGTCCCTCCACCTCACCTGCAGCACGGGCACCTGCCACTTCCCTCCCATTACCCTCCATCGCAAATGCCGCCTTTCCCGCCTCAGGGTGCCATCCAACAACCTCAGCCCGTGGCTGGAATCCCTCCACCGATGCCAGGGATGTCGGCCCCACCCGCTTCCGCAATGTTTACCCACCATCAGCATCCTCAACATATGCCCCCTCCCATGATGCCTCAATACTACAGACCTCCGGCTCAAGCAGCTCCCGTCCCTCCGCCAATGGCGCCTACTACCCCTCAGCCTCCCCAACAACCGCAGGCCCAACCTGCGCCTGAGATAAGCGACAGCCAACGGGTACGATTTACCTCAGGATTTGCTCGTGTGAAATCTGACCCATTCATTGCACAGACGATGTTGATGCAAGTCCTTAGTTTAACGCAAGAACAAATCAACGCTCTTCCGGATGCGGAGCGGTCAGCAATCTTACAACTGGTCAGTATCGTTTCTTGTCCGTTTCGACAGCTGTTGGTTAAACCCTTCATAGCGAAATCAGTTTATGGGGGGTTTAGGTGCCGCTTAGTGTGTCTAATCTGGTCCTTCCTTTTCCTCCCATCCTATCCTGCCTTTTCTGTGCATCATCTCGGACCGTCAGCATTATATCCTGTCCAGTATACATTTGAGAATGGTTAACTTCTGTATATATAGCACAATTAGTTGTTGTGGTCTTGCATGCCTTTCACTTAACACGATTTCCTGACAAGTCTTGATTCTATATCCTAGAGTTCTGAATCCTGTGCTCCAGATCTAGAACAACCACCGTATTATACAAGTTTGTTATCTAGGCTCCGCGATTTCTTCAATGCCACCAGTTTCTCAACGATCAGATTTAGAGGCACCATTTCGCCCTTGGCCTTGGTACCAACGTCATCACGGTTGCGTACGTTCACGGAACGAGCATCAAGCTCCTCCTGACCCACGACTAAACGGACACTAACATCAGCGGGCGATGTCAATGACGGGCTCCAAATGCCAACATACCAAGTATAAAGTTGTACTGCGCAATCTCTCCATTACGGATCTTCTTCGGTAGGGTATTCTCTCCGTTGTCCACGTCAGCGAAAAGTCCGAGCGATGTCAAGCGTTCAGTGATTTCCGCAGCGTATTCTTTCTGTGTTTCGAAAAAAAAAAAAAGGGTAAGCACAGCCACGATGAACGGATCATCGGGATTTGTTCTCACATAAGGGGCCGCGACGGGTATGACGAGCACCTGTCGAGGCGATATCCAGAAGGGCCTTTGAACCGAGGCTCACTCAGCATAATTCCCTGCCGAGAACAAGATAAATTGCAACGTACCACTTTCCGGCAAAATGCTCCGTGATTATCGCTATGAATCGTTCGAGACTGCCAAGGATCGCACGATGGATAATGACAGGCCTGTTGTGCGCCTCCTCGGCTGACCGGTACTTGAGGTTGAAGCGCTCCGGAAGCTGGAAGTCAAGCTGGATGGTGGCGCACTGGAATGAACGACGCAGGGCATCGCGAATGGTGATGTCGATCTTTGGCCCATAGAAGGCACCATCACCTGGGTTCAGGTCCCATTTACCAGGATAATGCTTTTCAAGCGCTAGTTTCAGTTGCTGTCAAGATATGTCTGTTTGAGTCAAAAGGAAGGGGTAAGATCGAGGAGAATATACCGCTTCAGCTTGATCCCAAGTCTCAATGGTGCCGAGGTAGTTGTCTGGACGTGTGGACAATTCCAGGCGGAAATCGAAGCCAAAGAGACCATAGATGTGCTGCATGAAATCGAAAAGCATGCTGATCTCTTCTTCGAGCTGTAAGATAAAAGTAAATCCAAAGTTTCTTCAAGGCAGTCAAGACTTACCTGGGAGGGCATACAAAAGACATGGGTATCATCTTGCACGAATCTCCTCACGCGGGTCAAACCAGTCAAAGCACCACTGGCTTCGTTTCGGTGGATGATACCGAACTCGGCCATACGTATGGGCAGTTCTTTGTAACTTCGATCTCTCGAGTCAAAAATTAAGCAGTGACCAGGGCAATTCATCGGCTTGAGTGCCCATTTTTCTTTCTCAACGTCAAGCAAGAACATATCGTCCTTGTAGTTCTGCCAATGACCCGATGTCTCCCAAAGTTTGCTGTTGTACATGTTGGGGGAGATGACTGCGTTCTATTGAGATGACGGTGTCTGGAAAATTGAGCATGACAAACTTACCTTCTTGGTATCCACGCTTGAAGTATTCACTCTACGACAAAAAATGTGAGTTTTCGGGTGGAAAACAAGTTTTGCAAACTTACTCGCATGAGTTCTACAAGTGAATTGTATATCCGCGTTCCGTGAGGGAGGAAGAAACAGCTTCCAGGGCTGAGATCGTTGAAGAAGAACAGCTCTTGGTCCTTGCCAATTTTGCGGTGATCACGCTTAGCAGCCTCAGCGAGGAAGACTTTGTAATCTGCGAGCTGCTTCTTGTCGGGGAAAGAGATACCGTAGATCCGTTGTAAAGAGTCGTTGTTCGCGTCTCCGAGAAAGTAGGATGCAGAGTTCTTGGTAACCATGAAAGCCTTGATCTTGCCAGTATGTGGGATGTGTGGGCCAACACAAAGATCGACCATGGGACCGCACCGATATACGGTGGTGGACGTGCCGTCAGGAACTTTGGTCTGGATGAGGTACTGTTTGTATTTATTGTACTAGAGCAAGTTCAGCAAAAAAAAAAAACTCAACAACGGAAATCGCGCACGTTGAACATCTCAAGGAGTTTCTCCTTTGACACGACTAGCCTCTCAAACTTCTGCTTCTCCTTGATGGCTGCTTCGGAAACCTTCTCCAGCGCGGGATAGTCAGCGTTGGTGACTGGGCTGCGACGAGATGTGAGACAAGATTCACGAATATAAACTATCAGACGCACCGTTCTTCAATTGCCATTTCATAGAAGAATCCCTCATCCGTAGGGGGGCCAAGACAGAGATGACAGCCATAGTGTCGTTCAGCAGCCTCTCCGAGAACGTGCGCAGAAGAGTGCCAGAAGACTTTCTTTCCTTCTGGGTGTTCAAAATCAAGAAGTTCCAGTTTGCATGCCTTTTCCAGCGGTCGGTCGAGGTCCCAAAGCTCTCCATCAACCTTTGCGATGACAATTCTTTCTGACAAGCTCTTTGAAACCTCCTTTGCTACGTCCATAGGGCTCGTTTCCCAACTTTTTCCTTTCCGTTCCGAACCATCAGGCATGGTAATGACGATTTCCTCTCTGGGTTGAGCTTAAGAAGAGTCAATCTTTTATCCATTCTGCACGAAACCTCGCGTACATTTGACAAACTCATCGTATTCCGCCTTGAGCTCGTCGAATATTTTTATACGATGATCGAAAAATGCTGGTCGTGGTTGTAACTGTGTTGATCTCGCTCAATCCCTGTTCGCGAGGAATTTGAAGGTTAAACGTACTTCTAGGGGGTATGTAGATGTAGATGCTGGTTTTCCCTTCTTTTCTTTTGGTTTCTTCTCATCACTCGCGTGAGGGCTGTCCAGGGCTGGGATCTGGGCAGCATGGGCGGTAGAGTGTACTGGGGTAGCCATGGAGTGCGCTCTGATCGTTGCTCTAGACAATCGATATCGATAGGGATAAAAAGCAGAGATGTTGCAGTTGTGCAATCGAAGAGGACTTGGCTTCAATCTGCAAAGCAACTTTTGAGAGAGCATCCAAATCGATTTGAGTCACGCGAATGACATATGACTCGATCAACCACCAGGAATTGAAGAAAGGGTCAAGAAAGGGTCAAACTTGTACCAAGCTTTGCGACCAATTTGCTACCAAGCCGCACGCTACGTTGTATCATGCAAAGTTGGTTATCGACTGAAATTGGTTTCCTCTGCACGACTAGCTGTCTCAGAGAAGTTATTGTGGCACCAACAATTCTCGTTTTCTAAAACATTACTGACGATTACCTTTTTTCTAGCATCTTTCCTCGCTCCATTCGCCGTGCCCAATCTCCATCGGCATCCAACGTTATAGGGAGGACTACTTGACAAGTTATTCCAGATGTGATACTTTGGCACAGTCCCATGTCCGCACGTCATGAGGAGTGGAAGAACTGGCTAAGCTACTCTACCATGCAACACGAGCTGAATGACAAGACGACGCATCTGAAACAGTTTTTCACGTCTTGAAATTGATGGAGCAATTTGGCTGCTTCGTGTTATGAATGGACCCGAAAGGCTACTTAAACCTCGAACATTGTCAACTTGAATCGAGAGGAACCTATTGTCCCCCTTTCACGCCATGGCTCCTTCTTCCAATATCATCATCACGATCAGCGACCATACAACGTCCTCAACCCCCCGCCCTCATATTCTTTATACTGTTCAAGTTGTGCGGGACGGCAAGGAAACCGTCATCCAACGCAGATATTCCGAGGTAAACCTATATCTGCGGGTTTTTATTCGTTCTGACCGCATCTTCAGTTTGTCGCCCTTCACGGTAATACAAGCTTGCCTCGCCCTGTCTCTATTTTTTTCTGATGTTTCGCTCAGAAACTTTGAGTGACCCTTTCAATTTACCCCCCAAGCGGCTCTTCGTCACTACCTTCGTCCCTTCCGCGTGGCTGGACGACGCCTTGATCGCTGAGCGCAAGGCTGGGTTGACAACCTACCTCTGCGACCTTCTTGCTTCCAAATTCAAATACAGCGAAGTCCTCACCGAGTTTCTTTCGCCCGAGCCCAGAGAATATCCTTGTTTCTTTGACGTGGAGGATGCCTTACCTTCGACCCTCTTCAGGAAGGTTCCGTTGGCTTCCAATCAGGAAGTTAGCACCGCAGCGGCCATCATTGCTGCTGCCTACTACCCTAGTTGGAGTGCAGGTACAACCCCTCCTGAGAAGCTCGACTTTAGCAAGTTCGATATCCTCTTCTATGGTAGGGCATCATTCGATCGTCCGTTGACCACCGCTAATGGTAGCTTCAGCTTTCGCTACACCGAACTCTTCTTCTGGCCTCAGCTGGGATTCTGGAAGCCAAGCTGTTTTGAAGAGACTTGCCGACAGCGCACGCAGCAGCGGGTATGGCACCAAGGTTGTCCTCTCCATCGGTAAGGTTGTTTTTCTTCGCTGTCGATGCCATTTCTTACTGAACGCTCTGATTTATCAGGTGGATGGGGAGGATGTTACTGGTTCAGCCAAGCTTGTTCGACTGCTGCCAATAGAACAACTTTCTGCAATGCTCTCGTCAGTGCTGTAAACACCTACGGCTTGGAAGGCATCGATCTCGATTGGGTATCTATCTTTGACGTACATCTCGCAATTTCAACGCTGAAGTATCGTTCTAGGAATACCCCAATTCGCCTGGGGCTGGAAATCCATACTCTGCTGCGGACGCCGCCAATTTACTGAGTCTCATCACGTTGCTCCGCACTGCCTTGGGTAAGAACTCGTCTTCTAAACGTCGAGATTAAGCACTGATAAGTTGCTTCAAGGCCCTTGCAAGATTATATCTGCCGCTGTTGCTCACCTTCCTTGGTTGGGTTCGAACGGCAAGCCTCTCACGGACGTTTCTGCCTACGCTGCGCAGATGAATTTCGTGAACATCATGTATGTTGAGTCATCATCCTACAGACCGATCACCCGCTGATTAGTGGCCATCAGGAACTACGACGTTTGGGGCGCCTCGTCTACTCCAGGACCCAACGCGCCTCTCGGTACGCCTACCACAGATCAATTCGTTCTCGTCTCACCTCATTTGCAGGAAACCTCTGTGGTACCTCGAAGCAACCTCAAGCCAGCGCTCAGGCCGCACTTGCTCAGTGGAAAGCCGCAAAGTTCCCAGCTTCCCAGGTGCGCACTACTTCCTCTATTTCCAAGCACGCTCTCACTGTCGTACAGTTACTCCTCGGTTTACCTCTATACGGCTACGTCTCCCAAAGCACCAAGACTGCTTTGACAGGCAGCTTGATGCCCTCTGACGACATGGTCCTTCTTCAGAACATTGAACGTCCAGGTGATCATGGAGGTCACTTTTTGAATGGAGCACACCCCGTGTCCAAGAAGCAGCCGAACCAGAATAACGAGGCTGGGTTAGCTCCGGCTAACTTGCAATCTTGGTGGGGCCAGCAGATTCCGTTCAGCGCTATCGTGAAATCTGGAGCACTTGTCAAGAAGTCCGACGGTACTTATGGTGAAGGTGGAGGATTTACTATGGGTAAGGACTTGCCTTCGACACTGTGCCACTACTTGCGCTGACATTCACCTCTGGCCAGGTTGGGATAATTGTTCTGATACCCCAGTATGTTTGTGCATGTCAGACATTAGGCTGTGTTCACTCAATCGTACCTCATAGTATCTCTTCAACGTTGCTCAGAAGACTGTTGTTACATACGATGGTTAGCCTTTCTCTCGTTCATAAGCGTTCGACTACTGAACTTCTCCTTGAGACACTTGGTCTTTGACTGATAAAGCAAAGTTTGCGAAGCAGAGTGGAATGGCGGGATGCTTCACTTGGTCCCTTGATCAGGTTTGTTTTGTCCATTTTACACCCATACAAACTTTCCTCACTATCTTTCGAACTTAGGACGATGGCTTGACGTTGCATAACGCCATTCGGAAGGCGTTGGGTCTATAGTTTTTCCACCTCGTTCTGCACCGTCCGTGCATCGTAAGATTGGGGCGGTGATCATGCGACAAGATGTAATTGTATCTAATGAAATTGAGGCAAAACATATCCTGACAAGATAAAACATCAATAAGTAACGTAAATAATCAAACCCAGAACACGTCCCTCCCATGAAATAAATAATACAGATACAAGTTTCTTCTAATGGTCGACCTGTTCAACTCTCCAAACCTTGATAACACCTGCCCGGTCACCACTGATTATCCCTCCACGGAAAGGTGAGTCAATACAGGCCAGCACAGTGACAACATCCTGATGAGACTTGAGCAAACTCTGCTGGTTATTCGTGATGAGAGAAATCCGCTGTGGAGGTCGATTGCTCTGGCCACCATTCAGAGTTGGAGGCCATGTCTCGACAAACGCTGACGCAGTTCCGACCGTTAAAGTTCTTGATGATTCAATGAGCACCGTGTAAAAGAGTCAGAGATAATACTCACTCGTACGAAGGCTTCTCGGTTTCAGATTCTAGACCGCTGAGAACGGTAGTTCGCTCCAACTTCCCCAAGTCCCACAATCGAATCTTCCGGTCCTCAGAGCCAGTGATCATAAAACCTCGAGTTGCAGAACGCCCTGAAGGACTTGAATCCGCAACCATCTCGCCATACTCTGATCGGTGCGCCATAGAATAACCACCAAAGTCAAGCCCAACGACCAAAGCACGAACGTCAGGCGCTGGTGAAGGAATTAGTTCGTCACTGAAAGTGTTTCGAGAGGGCTGCCTATCCACTGATTCACTATTGCTAGAGTTTCGTGAGCGCACCAGGGCTGCAATAGCTGCTGCAGGACTGGGTTCAGCATCCACTCCTGTCATCTCATGAGGCTCTGGTATAGGGTCGCTTGGCGATCCAACCCGCATTACAAACGTCTCAACAAGGACGGCATTCTCTATATCCCAAACTTCTACCAAATTCGAGTAGGTTCGATCTGTGGGCTTCTTGGAAGCATTGACGGTGACCATGATCCATTTCCCGCGCCCTTTTGTCGGGTGAACGACACATTGGTGTATTCGTGCTGATCGACCGGATACTGTGACTCCAACATACCAACTTCGTAGAAGAAGACCAAATCGTTTGTCCCAGAGCGTCAGGACTCCTGTTGATGTGCCCACTATTATCCAAGCCCGTTTACGATCTATGCAGAGGGCTGTTATGGAACCATGATGCCGAGGGTTCTCCATGATCTGGAGGATTCGCATCGTACGCAGGTCAAGAACTACGATGTTGGAGTGGGTTGTAGCGTAAACGAGATTCGAGGAAGAGTCTAAAATGATAGAAGAATATAAAAGAGGTGTAAGTGCAAGAGAACTCACCAGTGTTATAGTGTGTCATGCAGGTGATGTATTCCCCAATAGTATCCACACGATGCTCTCTAATCACTTGAAGTTTGTTGTACTTGGGTAAAGCCCCGCTTTGCGTTATATGGACCCGTACTACATGCAGACTGCCATCATCGGCTGCACTGGCGAAACAGTGCACGCCCTCCAGAATGCAGACACATTTGACACGTGCATGATGCTGACCATATGTGTGCCGAGGTTTACTGGTGACATTTCGTTCCAAACGTGCCGTATCCCAGACTTTGACTGTTTTATCGTCTGAGGAAGATACGAAGAACATGTGATCAGGAGATACAGCCAACCCAGTGACCGCTTCTGAGTGGGATGTTAGATTTGCGATGAGAGACGCCTCTGTTCGTCGAGTCGTCCCATCTCGAGAGGTAAAGCTGTGCCGAGTTGCGTTGCGTCGACGAATAGGACCTTCGTGAACGTGGGGGCCAAAATCTTGTTGGAGTTCTCTGTTGTTGTCGAGATACAGGTTTTCAAGCAAGTTGCTGATCCCTGGTTCCTGGCCATCTAACGATGAGAGCATTAACGCCGGCTTTAACGGGCGAGAAAGAAACACTCATACCATAGGTAGAGATGGGCAACATCGAAGGGACTCGTGGACGATGTGCACGAAGGGTAGTGGACATAGACATGGGAGAAGATCTTCCTGATCGTTCTGGGGAACCTTCTGAACGAATCTTTGAATGAGCTTCTAGCACACCTGTTGCATTGGTTTTCGAAGATCCAACAGCAGGAGCTGCCTTGGTTCCATCAGTACCAATCTGTAGCCGATTTATTGGACGTAAAGAGATTGAGTTTGTGAGAGATGCTACAGATTCGGAGGGGCTTGAAGGACGTTCTGGAATTGGAGAAGGCTCAGCGAGGGCAGCCAGGGAAGAACTTGATGCTCCTCGTCCAGAAGCGGAACTGCGATGTTCTCTGGACGTATTAGCCACACTAAGAGAAGAGGATGAAGCGTTGATGGTTTGCAGCCTGCGACGGAGATCTTCAAATGGGGCGCCGGTGCTATTGCGATCTACGCTCGACCCCCGGAGTAGACGAGGGCTCAGAATCGGGGTACGGGAAGTAGAAGAACCGTATGTTGACCTTCTAAACGATAGTACTCGAGAAGATCGTGCGGTTATGTCACTGTTCCTGGATTTGAGGAAAACTGTTTGCGGGACAACACCAAGCTTTTGAAGCTCGACATCTCCGCTGACTTTCAGACTCTTTCCTGTGTCAGGTTCATGATTGAGGCGTGACGTAAAACTGATGGACTGTTAACCCTTGGGCTCTCTAGGGCAGTTGATGAGAGGAAATACCTGGAAGTGGCATTGGCAAGCTTTATGATGTATTCCCTCATTGCGAGCAGCTTGTTCTCGTCGACTGACGTCATGCCAAGTTGTTGCAATTTGGTCAAGTAGATCTCATCCCTGTATTGAGACAATGCATGAGATGAATGAACCGACGTCAAAACTCAGGTATCTCACTCCTCAGATTTGTGCCTTGATATACCCCCAGTCGCGGTTTTCCGAACAGATACCACACTTTCTCGAGGAGATTCCACTTTCGCACCCCGTCGAGGTCCCCGCCAGAAGCCACTCTTGTCAGCTTTCATGGCCCATTGTACAGCAGCGTCCAGAATCTGCCTAGGAAGCTGGAGAGGAGTCAATCGACAGCATGCCATAAACAATCTTAACATAACGTACAGGCGGTTTCATAGCTCCCAGCAGACTAAGCGTATCAATCTCTGCAATGTCTGACCTGAGAAAATGTCGAAGCGACGGGTACAGTATACACCAAATATCGCTGCTTGGGAGATGTTGTGCAGCAGAGCTGATGAAGGTAGCCGCCCCTATCGGCCTGTCAGCAGCGAATTTGTCACGTCTCCTGAAGCACATACCTTGCTGTATCCATATATTTGGATGATACAAGAAACCCAATATTGCGCTCATAAGCTCCCATATCCGCATCTTCTGAAATAGGCCAAGCTCGCAGAGACTAGTTAGAGCCGCCAAAACTTTGGCTACGACACTTTCCTCGACATCTTCAAGGTGGTGTTAGCGTGTTCGAACTCTCAGGCTATAAAGAGACGGCGGACCTGACAAAGCCTGCACCATTAGTGGCAGAATATATTCCTCTAAGCTCCTCCCACCAGCACAGGCAGCAACATCCACGATGCTCTCGAAGAATGCGTACCGAAGCAGCCAATCACGATCGTTCAAGTACGTTATCATGTGGCTCAGCAAAACATCATTAGTCTTCTGTCTGCCGAGAAATATGCAAAGGGACGATATATCATGCAAGACAGCACGCTTCACAATACTCGATGGGTCCATGAGCAGGGCGGAGAGATGATCCTGAACTTGATTTTGTAGCTCTTGCATACTTGCGTCGTAAGAAATCTGCAACAGGTAAGACAAGGTGACGACAAAAACCCACGAAGCTCGCAACGCACCTCAAAGTGAGCATTGTCATATTCCTGAGCTTCGGCTGATAGGTTGAACGCCCCATGAGCTCTCAGTGCTTGACCCATCTCGAGGTACCGCAAAGCTGTGTCCGCGAGCTGTACAATGCACTGCGCGTAGGTACACCGTACGGAGACTTCTGGGTCTTGAACCAGATGCTTGATGTTAGGGATGATATACTCGGGGAAGATGGCTACATTGGAAGGGGTGATTACAGTCACGATCATGAGCTACATAAAGATTAGCAAGGTGCGAATAGAGCACGTAAGGAAAACAACATACGACTTGCATAAGCGTCCGCAACGCGGCGGAGCGGACGAGGGCTGCGTCATCATTGAGTAGCTCGACAATGTAGGGCACCATCCGGTCGAGTTTTGCTTCATCAGTCAGATGGCAAGAAAGCGCCAAAAACGCATCCAATGCGCGAACTTTGGAACTAGGCAGAACAGAATTCCGGATATTGGCAGTTATGAGCGCCAATATTATCAACGCAGGGCCATCTTTCAAACAGTGAGCACGGAAATGTCAGAAAGGAGAGGGGGTGATGACCTTCAATAGCAGCAAACCGTCCACTAGGTAGAGCACCACGAAGCTTGGAGTCACGGTTCGGTATGTTGAGCTCCACGGGCAATACATCCTGGAAGGGTTTCGAAGCAATGTTAACGGAGACATAGTCAATCTTCGTGTCCATTTTTGGGGATTCCGTTGACTCCATGATGACATACGGCTCGATGCTCTCATAATCCGCCCAGATTCTTTCTAATCGGTTATCTGAGTCACTAGGTAGAACTTCCGTTGCTGTATCTCCTACACTCGGGTTGGCTGTAAGCCCCATAGACGAAGAAGGTCTGAGGCTCGTCGTAGATATCGAGGGGGGAATGCTGGTCGGTGTAGAGGTCAGTGGAGATACGCTAGGGAATGTGCTCGACAAATCATTGATGGTTGACACATAGTTATGCAAGAAAGAGTAAAAAGCCTCTGGGAAGATGGATCCTCGTGAGGTATGCAAGAGAGCATCGAAGGTTGGTCGGGCGTTGGGATCAAGGCTAATCATCTGCTTGATAAGGTGCTACTACCAATAGTAAGACAAGGGTCTGATAGCTGAAACTAAAAGACACTTACGCGGACACCTTCATCCTCTATGGGTGCGAGGTGACTGTCGACATTGAATTCGCCCTCCCTATACTTGAACAGCTGACTCAAGGTGAACAAGGGTGCACCCTCTAAGAATAGTTCAGCGATGACACAGCCAACGCTGAAACAGTCCATCGACTCCGTGACTTTACCATCCCTCTTTCCCTCGGTATCGTCTGCGATCCTCGATTTCTTTGCACTGATTTCCGGGTTGGTGACGTGAGTGTAGAACCTCTCAGGTGCAATGTAACATGTCCGCCGTCCGGACGTGTCAAAGAAGAAGGAGAAATCAGATGGGTCGTCGAGTGGAAGATATGTGGGCTTATATGAGGCAAAATCTGTCAAGTATATCCAGTTCCATGAGGTGACCAGAATGTTCTCGGACTTGATGTCGCCATGGGATATCTTGCGGTTGCGTGCATCACGAAGTGCGTTAAGCAACTGAAAGGCAATCCATTTCTTCTCTACCATTGTAAGAAACGGACGAGTGCTAATCCGGTCAAGAGTTCAGTGGGCGCAAGAAGAAAATAAAGGAAAGCCGCGCACCTTATGCGATCATAAAGGTTACTCGCAACCCACTGCCGAATAATGTACCCCGCCTTATCAGTCTCCACGAACGACTGATAATTATAGATGTTCGCGATATCTGACAGCGTTTCCCTGTCCACTGGTTAGACGCGTAAGTCCAGTTCGGGCACTTTTACAGTGAAGCTCACTCTTTAGCCTGCGGTGGTAATTTCTCAGAGATAATCCAGGGTCCGGCTTTATGAAGATTTTGACAACGAGAAATCCATTTCGATGTCGGCATTTAACAGTCTTTAAGAATCGGGCGGAACCTAGGCTGCGAGGTAACGAGTTTGGTGAAGAGGAGAGAATTGTGGATGGTGGCATCCTACACACCTCTTCTCGTAGATTATATCACCTCCCAGTTCCGCCACGAACGAATCCAATGCTCCCGTCGTGCGCGTCAATGCCGATCCCGAGTTAACATTTCCCATATGTTTGGTCCAGTGGTTAGAAATGTATGTCAAGGCAGCCAACTAGGGGAGCATAGCTGTTGTGACTTGTTTATCCCATAACGGCTGCATGCTTGCTGCACGTCTCCCTCAAGTAGTTGTATTTCCTTCAACTAGATTGTGAGACTGGAGTTGTGGCTCCCCACAGCAAGTCATTTTATTCCTGATGTACACTACAGAGCTCCATGATGAAGTGAGCTGATACTAACTAGAGGCTGACACTTAGCAGCGGCAGCAGGCACCTTGCTTGCTGACAAATACACTGCTTTGCACCAATACGATCCGACTTTTTTTTTCGTAACAAAGGAAATAGTGTTCAAGAGCTATAGCGCTACATAGTTATGTATATAAACATTGGAGCTGGTGCTAAGAAAGAGATGACGATATCATGTTTTGAAAAGACCAGTTGTTTGCACCGGTTTGCTCGCTCGCGTGCGCCATATGCAAGAAAAGAGCCCCATGGCCCGTAGAAAGTTTGTTTGTTCATTGTAGCGTGCGCATTATATTCTACAAAAAAAAGCTCTAGGCTCAAAATTTGTACATGATTGTTCGCTCGCGTGCGCATTCTGCAAGTCAGAGCCCTATGGCCCCTAGGCTCGTTGTTTGTACGTGATTGTCCGCTCGCGTGCGCATTCTGCAAGTCAGAGCCCCATGGCCGCTAGGCTCGTTGTTTGTATATGTTTGGTATTTATGACCTTGGGAGACCTTGACAAGCAAGGTGATAGACAGCTGTAAGGTTGGGGGAGCTACTAGTAAGCAACAACTCCGAGGGATGGATCTCCCTCCACACAACCTACACAACGAAAAGATTCTGGAAGCCCGGTCGTATCATAAGCCCATTTGTATCGAGGAAAATGGAACATCAGATTGAAATATTGTGCAAACCCTATCATGAAACTGGAAGTTTGAGGAGATCTTCAATAGCCTTCGCCAATTTGCCCTCCAAACAATCACGGAATGTATAATAAGGAGACATCAATCCTACCAAAACAACTCCAGGATCCAACGGTAATCGCCAGTAGCGATTACAATCAAACTCTGGATCTTGTTTATATAGAGGGATGATACCAATTTGGTGTCGCAGTCTTTGAATCTGCCCCACTGCTGCGGGGTCAAATATTCTGGCCATTCTTGGATCATTGTCTGGCGTAACCTCCGGTGCTGGGGTGAATTGACCTTTCCGAAGGATTACACGGCCCGGCAGGAACGGGGTTACAAGCTCCATTGGTTGTCTTTCCCCTCCGTCTGGTAAGATCAGACTGTAAAGGCCAAGGTACGGCAGAATATGCGTCGGGTCAGGCAATTCCGTTGTCTGGCCTTGCTTCAATAAAGTGAAAACCTGCTCCATAATTAGATTTTGGTAGTTCGTATGAGGGCGGTGATACCTCATATAGTGGTTTCCGGGCCTCTGGATGAGTCTGTTTGAGGTAATCCAAAACATAGCGAAGCAGGGGCACTGGTAGCGTCAATGAAACGTAACCGGGGCCAAAGATACCTATTTTGCACGAACGGCAGACTGAAATTCGCGTTTGAAATTGAATATCTCAAGAAAAACAAGATTTCCACTTACGGAACAAGCTACTTTCTTCAGGTCTATCCGTGTGGCGAAAACGAAAAGATGGGTGGAGGAGGCCTAACTTGCAGCCATGGGTATGCTTATGATCGTCCAATAAACAACAATCGCGTGGGCACTGCTCAAGTCACCCACTCGCCTCTGACCCTCCCCAAGGTCGCTCAGTAAGTTTGCCAAAATATCTCCAGGTGAGTCACGGTAGCCTGGGGGAAGCCTTGAAAGACAGATCGAACAAGGACCCACAGAAATAACAAAGCCTTTCACAGGATCCAGTTTTTCCGGCATAAAAGTATGATGTTTCAAGAGAGGTTGACCGTTGAAGAGAGGTGTCGTATTAGGCCCACACTCGACACGTGACGACGTTGCCCTCCTCGCTTTCAAGTTTGAACATGGTCAACCCATCGCTGCCATTTCGTATGTACGACGCTGAAGCATGGGAAAGACGACCCAACGCTCCCACAGTCGACGAGCTTTTGCAGGCCAACAACAAAAAGTTGACGTTCCATTGGCGCTGCGGAATATGCCTCACAAAACTCCCCCCGCCCGGTTGTCAAAGCGGGGACTACTTTGATCTTCAAGGAGTCGAAACTGGGGCAAAAATGGTATGTAGCCCGGCATGAAATAATGGCCGCTCAATTATTTAGATAGCTTCTCTCAGTTCAAGCTTGGAATGGATCTTGATATTTTCTCTGCCTTCGAACAACATCGCGATGACCTCGGACAGTTTTTTTATGCAGGAGATCAAGAGAAAAATGGTATGGTCCGTAAGTGGAAGGTTCATCTGCGACGAAAGCGGCGATGCAAATTTCGCTTAGGATGTGGATCCTGCCACTTTGGTCTTTTCCTACCAAATTATGTCTCCTTATCTCCTCCACGGCAAATACTCGAGTACATTTTGGAACACATCACAAAAACGGGTCCAGGTTGTTTAAACCTGGCCGGGGTACGTCGTTTACACTTCGTAACTTCTAAGTTTCACGAAGCCAAAATATTTTTCAAAGGCACTCGCCCTCAAAACGCTGCCTAAATCTCTTCAACCATATCTCTATTTATACAGTCTCATTATACTCAAGGAAAAGGAGGTTGAAGACATACAGATCCTCACGCCATGCCTACCTCCTCTATCCATTTTACAGGACGATAAATTTGTCCGAGCTCAGAGAAGCGTACTCCCGGGCCACTCGAATGCCGTCCGAATATTCGATGTTTCCGCTCTCGGCAAGGAGTTCAGTAAATACCATTCACCCCCCTTGAAGATCTGTGTCGTTCCACTGAGCAAATCTGGACTGGCTCATGAGACGCGATATTGGCGGTTACCAATGATAAACCCTCTGGTCATGCTGGCGTGTTTGATGCAGCAAGTGTGCGAGGGGGATGGTATAGAAGTTGAAGAGGAATGCGCCGAATTGAAATTAACAAAAGAGATTTACGAACAACTTCGGCTGCGATCAACCACTCTATAACATTGTAATGCGGAAAAAATTAATGTCCAGCAGGAAATAAATACGGGATACGGCGGGAGGGAGGAAACCAGGTTAGATATCTGCCCATAAGATGGGTTCATCGGTCAGTGGCATGTGTATGATGTCATGGCAAACACACCTCACAGTGACATCACATCGTACCTCACTGTCAAGAAGGATGCAACTGAACGAAGATCTGTCTCAATATCGCGAAGACGTAAACGATAGTTATTGTTCCTGGAAACATGAAGAACTATACGCCAAATTCAGATATCGTTGCGCGATTTGTCTCACAAGGATTTCTCCCGCTGGTGCTCAGTACGGAGAGTTCTTGGAGCTATCTACACGTATAGAGAACAAATTCAATGTGAGCAAATTTTTAACGTCAAATTGAAAGAGATCTAGGTTTACGGCTTCTAGGTTTTGAATGGAGTTTCACTTGGTGTGCTTCACCCAGGCTTTGGCAAAAAGTCCATACCTCGCCCAGATAATCCCATGCTCAGTGAGTACTACCATGCTCCTTGTTGAAAAAATCCGAGCCGGATTTAAGGATGTGGGACATGCCAATATAGTTTCTTTTTCCCCAACTTTGTTGCTCTCTCGCCTCCAAAAGAAGTCCTTGAATATATCGTCAAATATATCACTGAGACGGACCCGAATCAACAGAAGCCTTTATACCAGGTACTATCTTTTCCCTTTCCACCAAACAACGTTTGAAGTTTAAAGATAATAGGTTTTCACGTTGTTAAGCCAAGGCAGGGTTGACGGACTCCCCGACCCAATGTCAATTCTTCCATTTCTTGGGCTTTATTCCCTTGTCCCATTGAGAATTGAGGAGCTGGCGAGTGCAGACGTCAAAATATACACTCCACTTCGTCCAGACCTCTCTATTTATCGAGAGGGCCATTGGCTCATCGCCCCGTTCGACGAAGTCCTTCCTGACAACGCCTTAACAGCACGAATTTACGACGCTGCTAGTCTCAGCCCAGATCACTTCCTTTCCAATTCGTTCGGGATAATACCTCTGGTAGAGGAAGACCCTGAATTCGATAAAAATCATTTCTGGCGGTTACCAATCGATCTGGGGGTGGTATTGGCAGCCTTTTTGGACCGTGCGATTGTTGTTCCCGACAGCTGGAGCACTTATCATGTGAGGCTGGCTAAAAGCATATACGCCCTCCTCTACGTTCAGAAACATAGCTGGAACGGGGACAGGATTTCCTTCCAGCCAGAGAAAGAGAAGGACAGTCTCCGGAAGCGGAAGCGCTGAGCGAAGCTAGGAAATGTTCCACCATAAACCGCCTCTCATCGACCAGTAGTGTAAATTTGGAGGTTCGGAGGTGTTTTTTATTTACAATTGAATTGAAGCTGAATGCCAAGTTTGAAGTTCTTCATATCAACTTCGGATACCTATTGAGGCCCGCGCCGTCCGAGGCGGGGTTAATCCAAAAATAGCATCATAGCCAGTTCCAAGTCATAATGGCCCAAAATCACAGTTACAGATATGTACAAGACTAGAATCGGGCGAAAAAAGAGACAACGAAAGGGGTTCATCGGTCTAAAGGCAAGTCGCATAGGAGTTGCGGTGTTTCTAATTTCTAGCACATGTGTATGTCAAGTAGGTTGCAAGTAGGCAAAATATCCAGGATAACGTAGGAAAGTGTGCTAAATCTGCCAGCAATCCTAGACACCCCAGTTTAATCGAGTTACAGGATAATCTAGCCACAAGACAGAGTTAACCAACAGACGTGCCATTACACCACACGGAAACGTACCGTCGAAATCCCATCTCTTCGACAACTTCCTCGAGCGGCCAGAAGAACATGACTTCCTTACTTCATCTGTATCGTCCTGCCATACAGCCACCTCCTTCCTTCCCCACCTCGTTTCGTACGCAAACCCCTCCAGATCCTTGACCAAAATATCCACCATCTCCTCACTCACCTCTCCGGCTTTCAAGTTTCCCTGAGCATCGTACATATCCTCATTTGGCGGCATAACCCACGGCAACTTGACCTTCCCATCGCTTCCCCGATGATAAAAAGTCGGATTCATCTGACTCCACTGCGAAACGGAATTGTAGGCACTAAAGAAAACGTCGCATCCATAGCACAGATCCCGCGAGGCACCAATATATGGGTATGTGTGGATGCCGTGCTGCCGGAGATAGCATAGCACTGCGCACTCGGGGTGGTAGCCAGTACTTGACGCGTTTGATTCTAAATCTGAAAAGACCAGTTTTCGATCGTGTTCGTTCGCCCAAGATGGTGATGGGGAACGGGACTTGGCCTTGATGTCGTTGAATAAGGCTTGAAACCACCCCTCATGGATGGTATCGAAATCTGCTTCCGAGAGATATCCTAGTTCGGTGGATTGAACGGCCGAGCGCCAGACCTCCCTATCCAGGTCGATAGTGATGGGTTCTTGGTTCTTGCGGCTTGCAGGTATCGGTATCACATCCAAGTCACAATCAAGGAGGACTTTGAAGCGAGGGGAGTAGGCTAGACTAATGATTGTATGACAGTGGTATCGAAAGGTGGATAGTTTCTCAAGATAGCGGCGAAGGAGCGATGAGTGGCTTTTGGCTTGATCACCAGGCTAGGGTTAGCGTGATTCGCGGGGTAAGCAGGAAACTCACAGATCATATCGAGACGATCAAGAAGATTGTCGTCCCCTCGAAGTCTGGGAAGCCATCGCGTCTCGAGATCCATGAAATAGGCAGCAATGTCTTGTGCATGCGACTTCATCGGGGCAAAGAGATCGTCCAATCTCTCGGCAAGGCTTTGAATTTCGGCGTAGTCGTCTTCACTGACAATAGCAGAACCTGAAGAGTTGTGAAGCTGTCCCTCGAGGATCTGAATGATCTCCTGGACACAGACACGCAATTTCTTTCCAACGCCATGTTTGAGCTTGCAGGAGTAGGATTCACACAACATTGCATGGAGAGCCTTGCGCTTCTCTGTAGCCACTGTAGAGTCCGAGTCCAAATCGCGAAGTTGTCTAAGTTTCTCCCAGAGGTCCTTCAAGAGTGGGACAATCAAAGCCTTCAACGGGTCCTCGATCATAAGTTCGCCACTCGTACCACCACCGCCTGAAGCAACGTAAAGGGACGCTACCGCTCCATCAACCGCCAAAGCAACAGCAACGTGAATACCTCTTCCAGGAACGCAGATAGAGGCCAGCGAGTCCAAGATAGAGAAGAAAGGCCGCTGAGATGCGCGAGCGTTGTCAAAGGAATGTTTAGCAATCTCGCGCCGGCGCGAGACATATCGAATGTCTATATGTGTCTTCAATAGAGCGATGTAGCTCTCTACAGAGAGTACAGTGACCATTTCCAGGGATGCAATTCAAGGGGGAGAGAGAGAGAGGGAGACAATGATCGAGTTCAACTCCCAGAGTGCGGGTAAAGTACAAGTTTGAAATTGCATCCGAGCAACATCCCGGGCGTTATCCCGGGCGTTATTCCGAATCCATTATCCCATGGCCATGGCCAATCTCCACGAGCCAACCCGTCACAACGAGCCAACGGTCAGCGAACGCCTTGGCGTTGATCGTCTCCACAAATGGTTTCCTCCTCGCTTGCTGCCTTTCACAACGCAATCGAAAAGTTCGCCAGCCTGGTGACAAGTGGCGTGTGCGCATAACATCTTCGACAAGGCTTCTTTTGATTGTGCATCTTCTTCATTCTCCAACATGTCCGACGGTGCTGGTGCTTGTGCTGGCGTTTGCTGTACTTTCTGCTGTACGTTTACTAGTCTTTCCCGGGCTCATTCTTGTTTAAAAACAATATCACAGGTCTTGGTGGTGAAGCAGGCCTAGCCACATGGTGCAATACCCGTAAGCCCTGAATTCAGCTCCCCATATGATCCCAATCCATATCCTGTCAATGTAGAAACCTTCGGCGCAGGCGGATGCCCCTGCTGTCGCAACCACGTCAACGGGTGTTGTGGCTCGTGCTGTAACGACTCGTTTGACGAAGACGCTTTTGACAAGAAGGTCAGGAAGGACCTCGAAAATACACGAGATCCCAACGCTCCTGCAGATTCGTCTGCGCTTCAGCTAGCGCCTAGTGGGGATATGAAGGTGCCCCAAAGCTCGCCGGGTAAATGAGTGACTGTCTTGTTCAGTCGTGAGTAGCCCCACTCTAATTCATGTTTCACGCTGACGATCATGGCAGTCGTTTACAATTGCATTTTTTTTTCCTATGGATACATGGCATGTGTACATTACTGGGTGATACCCCTTATTCTGCTGCTCAATGTAAGACGGACCATACGCCCCGCAATACGACCGCTACAGTGTGTGTGCCCCTTCAAGAAATGAAATCACCATCACGATCGGAACACGTTTACAATTACATAGTGTTGCTACATTGTTTTATCGATACATTTGCGTCGGGTCACCCAATAAATCCATAATTCATGAACGAAGCCCACCGATCATCCAACATCGCTCCATCGCCCATCGGCTGCCCTTGATTTGGGCCTCCGGCATACACACCACCGCCCTGCGTCGGGAGACCATACGAAGGCCCTGGAACTTCGTGAAACAGCCCATCCCACCCGCCACTAAGCTGTGCAATCGTTTGGTATTGGCCATTGGAGTCATTGTTGCGCTGATGGCTAATATTGTCAACACTTAATGATGGAGGCTGGTATGGTTGTTCGGGCAATCGAGACATTGAATATGGTTGTTGGGGCGGTTGATATTGTTGTTGTTGTCGTCGTCGTCGTTGTGGTGGTGGTGGAGGGGGAGGAGGAGGAGGAGGAGTCATTGAGGGTGTTGATGTATCGTCTGGTATCACTACCCTTGCTTGCCCACCAAAGAAAGAAAGACCATCCGCCTCCGAGGGCATCGGCGGTCTGCCTCGCTCGCGATAATGGTCATGGGCCTGAGTAGCTTTCTGGAGCATGACCTTTAAGATCGGCTGATGTTATGGGTTCAGCAACGAGCGTTTTAGACTACAAAACAGTAATATCATACCAAGGCTCGTTCAGCACGGTTACTCGTCTGAGCTGCTTCGCTGAATACTTTACAGATGGCCTCAAACTCTTGCAGCGGGGGTGGTATGAGGTTCATATGCGCGCCTCGAATAGCTACTGTCCCAACAACAACCTACGCATCACCTTCAGTCATGAGTGAAATCTCGCAAAAAATGAACGACTCACTGCTGCGGAGAAAGTAAATGACCATATCCGCCAAACACGAGCACAGAGAACCGGTTTCCGTGAGAACTGGCTCCTTGTATCTTGCAGGACGATACATGCGCTAGAATACGCAGCTTTAACGGATTGGCCATAGGGGCTCTGGAGTGGGTTCATGGGATATTCTGTCATGGCTTGTGCGAAGTACGCGCGATGAAGGAAGAGAAGCACTGGTCAGATACACCACGTCAACCTCCAAGATGATTGTCGAACAAAAACAGTCAACGTACTCAGTTCTTGGTAATGCGACCGCACGAACGTCCTCATAGAAATAGCCGTCCGTTCTGTGTGGCTTTGCAGAGTGTCCATGTCCGTGCGGGGTACTGCAAGACCACGAATTTTTTGGTCGAGTTCAATTATCACATCATAACTTGGAGGTTTTGCAGCTAGCACCGCTCTCACCACCGGCATTAGGCAAAGCTGACTCGCTTTAAACCCCCATATCCCGACTGGAGTGGTTCAGAACGAAAACCAATCCTCAAAAATGAATGACTTACAGCCAAGAGGAACCTCGCCCTGTTGAAAGAGGTCCTCGTCCTCCTCGGTTGGGATCCTGCAGTCAACGTAAGATGTGAGAAGACTTGGAGGACGTCCAGTGACCAGGCTCTGAAAGAATCAACGCACGTATCAGATATCGACGGGGAAGGAAGGTTGGTCCGTACGCACCTGCCAAAGGACAGCGGACATAAGGTTCCAAAAATACACCCGCCTATCGTACGCTTCTCTTCCCTTCAATCCCCATATAACTGGATCAACGTCTGGATGTACAAGCAGTCAGTGATACAGCAGAACATGATGGGATGAGGGGCGTACGAAACCCGATCTGGTCGTGCCAAAATGAGTATGGGATCGTCGGGATAGAGAATAAACCCACCTGCAACGCAACTTGGCCGGCTAAGTCGAGAAAGACGTAAGATTGCTCGAGGTTGGACTCCTTTCCACTCATTCCATTGTAGATACTCATTAAGTGCAAGACCTGTAGTCCCTGAGCTGAGAACACGACAAACAATTGATATTGAACGAGAAGATACCTTGATTGTAACAACCGACCGTTCAGCTAACACGGATTGAAGGGCAAGGGTTGCTCTGGCTAATTGATAATAATGCTGGGCTTCCAGGTTAAATGGACGGAGCTTTAAGTCCACAAGGCATCCGATGCCCAGAACGATCAGGAGAAGTGCTAAATCATGAGGGCCGTACGGTTTGGCGTTCTGTTTGTATATTGTCGGAATGAGTTCGTTTACACACAGTTGACGCGACACGATGTGGAACATCCAGGACAACTGCTCCAAAAAGTTGTCGCAGAGTGCGATAGCACGTTCCATCCCCGGGAGAAATGATTCTATCGTCTCCTGGATTGGAGCGGCTATTACATTCGGAGGGGTAAATGGGAATGACTGATAGCATTGTTTTATTTCCGGAGGGAGGTACGACAAATCCAAGTCTTGCAAAACTATACTCTTTGATGTCTGCTCGTTCATTTTAGCATAAGAGTGAAAAGGGTATATTTGGCAAAGTCACCTGTAGCAGACTCTATGGCAGATAATGCAGCTTCTTAGAAAATAGAGCAATGTCAAAAAGGGAAATGTACACGTACCTCTGAGCCTCCAGATGCTCCAAAAAAACGAGATCCTCCGTGTGGGTCCAAAAACAGCGTACCTAAAAATGGTTCAGTCTGTTCTTCAGGAACGGGCTTCAAGATCGATTCCACTTCTTCGTCTTGGTCATTCGTTGGTACGAGCAAAGGATGTGGTCGATCAGTCTCTGAAGTATGCATAATAGCTAAAGCGTCTTCTAAAGAGCGCATACGCGCTTCTAGTCTTGTAATCTGGTTGCGTAAATGATCCGTGGCCGCTATGACAAACCTAAGAGAGTTGTCAGCACAAACGATAGGTATATGTGACGAGCAAGGAAACCCACCGGCTCCCTTCACCAGGCGGGATGGTACCTAGAGCAAATTTACCTCATTCAGACAAGCTAAAACCTCTCAGAAAATCAATGGACGTACCATTGGGGCAAAGAGCGTCGCAGCCTCGTTTGACACATGTTGCGCATGGTATGTTCTTATCGCAGCGAATTTTAAGTCTCCGGCACTCAGCACAAGCTATTTCTCCCCTGTACGTCTCTTTACTCTCGAGCTTGGTGGTGATAGTAGAGATGAGCACTCACCTGATCCTTCGTGCTGCCTTCGTCGGAGCGCGTGCACTCGGTTTGCCACTCTCGTATGCCCGCGGGGGCGACTCGTTGCTGAGCTCTTTTGCTGATTGTTGTGAAGATTCTTCTACTTGAAAAGGCTGAGGAGGATGAGGAGGGGTGTTCATAGAGGTTTGTGACTCGGATGCCGAGGCTGTGATTGGACTGCGCGTTTGTACTGCGCTGGGAAATGGAACCGAGTAAAGTTTGCAAAGCGAAGAGATCGTTGTTCAGGTGAACGTTCGCTTGTTAATATCGGGTATTTGCATTGAGATGCATAAGTAGACTCTTTACAACGGGCTTGCAGGAGGTTACGTAGAACGATGGCGGATGAATGCAACTAAAGTTCGAGGCCAAACTTGCCCGAGTTTGAGATTTGCTCATTTAGAAATGCCGAATTTTCTCCCATCAAAATTTCGTCCTCAAAATCTCTATCCATATTATATCCCAGGTACAGATGGTGATGTATAGGGGACTTCACAATTATGTAGCACATAAATGGGCGCAATAAGCGTTGTTTTTGGCGTTTGCAAACATGGTAGCAACATGGTAGTGACAGAATAGATTGAGACGGTGAGGTAGTAAACTTCGGGGTGGAAATCAAGCTTCGGGTACTTACAATAGTCGATCAAGTAATTTAGTGAAGAACAGGTTTGGACAAGGTTTGGAACAGGTCGAATCGAAAGCCAGATCAAGGGCGAAGGTAGGTAATCCGAGTCTGAAGTTTTCCGTAAGTCCTGTAAAAGACGGTCTGGTCACAAGACCCGAAGTAATGCGCAAGCAGATGGGCAAGCAGTAACAAGTCCCCGGGGACTTGCTCCCTCATACATCACAGTCGAAGTCATCCAGAATCGCCTTGAACGCCTCATAGCACGTTAGCATCTCATGTCTGTTATCGAGAGGCTTCATCCCTTCACTATGCCGACGAGCAGGACGAGGGACAGGTGGATGGCAATAAGTGACTCGTGTTTCCGCTGGAGGATAGGACCCATGAGCAATATGATCCGACAGGGTTTGCGTGACGGGAATCTTGAAGAATGCGGGCGATGTGCCAACCAGGCATGACCTAGGGGAAGTAGGCACCAGCTTAGGTCAACCAATCAGCCAACTCAAGAAATGGCTCACCTTGCTGGCCATTGGTGGAAGTCCCATAGCCTCCCTTTGTGCGTTATTCTCATTGAAAGCCGCGACGGCTTTTGCTACAAGCTGAGCCCGCGCACTGATTGGTTCCGATTTCTGTAACCTATTGTCCACCTGGACAACGAGAAGGATATCATTCCGAGAGCGATCAACAATACAGACATCTGTCTTGGCATGTCTGTCTTCACCGCAAATAAAAAAGGGGAAGTCCACTCTCGTGCGTGCCAATCGTTGCCGCCGAACATATCCCAGAGCCTTGAACAGTTCGACGACAAAGTCAACGACGGCGGTCTCACCCTCATCGGGGATCATGGCGAGACCAAGCAACCCGATCAACTCTGCGTTGTGGTCTTCTTGCATATTGCCCGCATCGAGAACAGTCAGCAGCTCTTGGTCAGTCACAGGTTGTGGCAACTCCTGGGATGTAAAAATCGGTAAGTGTAACGCGGAGCTGCCGCGACTCGCCTGTAAGCCAAAGAACAAAAGGTGGTCTTCTTGATGGATGGTGAGTTTAGGTCGCTGCGCGTCCAGTCACTGCCAGACTTGCCATAACGCCCTGGTGAGAGAGGTGTGCGATTGGAGTCTCCCCTTTTGAGGGGCTGAGTGGGTCATGAGTCATCCGACGCGTGCATAGGAGTTACTGGTTACTGAAACTTAAAGTGAAAGAGGGCGCCACGTGATTATGACGTCATCAAGTAATGATTATCCCAGTCATTTTATTCTTTCGATTTAGGCCTCTACCTGGCTGAAAATGGAACTTGTCTGCGAATCAGACACGTAACGATGTAAAGGCGTATACATGGCTTGAATAGTCATACGTTGCTGAAGCCTCGAGGCTAACGCCTCAAGGCCCGGTAAGGCCGTCACATATTCTGCCAGTCATACTTACCAAAAATCACCCTAGAATTTATGCCCTGAACGTCGAACGAGCGGCAGCTTTGATGGCATTGCCGTATGGTAATAGGCGTTATGGACCAGAAACTTCGTGTTTCCCGCGTGTACTTCGCGTTCCGAGGCTGTAATTATAAACCAATCAAACGTGCCTTCAGCTATTTTTGTGTCAGAGATCACACGACGTCCGCAAAAGGGTTATTCTTTTTGTCCCGATAGGCCTCGCCAACAGTGGGAGGCAACAGCGCCAAATTTAGCGATTTCCGTCAGCGAAATTTCAATATGCATTGTTATTGTCTGACCTCCTGACCGGATTTCAGACGCATCCTGGCAACATCTTGGTCAGATTTTGTCAAAATGGGCAAATAGATATCGAACATCATGGAAAAACGACATATCACCTCAACAGCGCTTAGTACGCCGTTAAAGACTGGATACTTCCAAAGCGCCAAATTTCGAATTCTCTTCACCGCGCCCACCTATCCACCCACCATCAGCCTTATCTTCTGCCATGGCGGAACAGCCTCAGCAGCAGCGACAACAACAACAACTGCCGCAGCAGCAATATCAACAGCCTCTCGCTAGCCAGCAATACCAACAGCCTATAGCTAGCCAGCAACATCAACAGCCTAGCCCGCAGCAGCAGCTTCATCAACAGCCTAGCCAGCAGCAGCAGCTTCAACAACAGCCCAGCCAGCAGCAGCAGCTTCATCAACAGCCTAGCCAGCAGCAGCAGCTTCAACAACAGCCTAGCCAGCCGCAGCAGCAACTTCATCAACAGCCTAGCCAGCAGCAGCAGCTTCAACAACAGCCTAGCCAGCAGCAGCAATATCAACAGCCTAGTCCGCAGCAGCAGCAACAGCCTACTAGCCAGCAGCAGCAACATCAACAGCCTAGCCAGCAGCAGCAATATACCAGCCAGCCTGCTGCAAAGCCACCCATGGGTACGTTATCCGTTCAGCGTAGGTCTCCTATACCCAGGCTGACTGGAAGCAGCGGCAACTTCCTCAAAATGGTCGACGCAGTTGGCCGCCCTTGGAACGACGGTCGGAACAGCGGCTGCACGCGAGGGCGCCACCGAGCTGGTAGCCTACGAGAAGAAACACGCCCCACAACAAATGGCGGAGGCACGAAAGGGTGCTGAGGGGGAGTTCAAACATATGGAGACGGAGTATAAAAATCTGGAGACGGAATTCAAAGAGGAAGAGGTCCACATTCTTTCTTTGATCTCTTTCGATTTTCTCAATTCTTGACGCTTTCCCAGATGAACTGGCTTTGCTGCTGCTTTGAATCATCCGAGTCCTCTGAACGCCACGACGAGGATAGGAGATGAGGACGATCCAAGCGCCCATGTATTCCGAGTCAAGTTTATCTTCGCATCCAGAGATTCAGTTTGGAAAAGAGATCTAACGCATAGAAAATACTATCCACTTTGAGCAATGTTGTTGTGACTATTGAATTTCACACGTTCCCTACGGATCAATAGAGCCAACTTCGAGTAGTAGTTGTATGTGGGGCCAAGTGGTGCCAAACACCTGCATATTCTAAGTAGCGCGCACCACTAGGTCAAATATATCAGACAACATACCCATATTTTCATTTGCTCGTAGCCCTCCAAACCGCTCAGCCCTGGGTACACTAGGCAGATATTGGGCGATCAATGACTACCAGAATTTTGCTTTTGTTTTCGAGGATTCCACACGAAAGTAGTAAAATGGAACTTGGAGGCGCCGAGGATTCTGAATATACCAACAATACTGGTGCCATGCTGTTTATCGTCGCGTTCTGGCCGTATCGAATGAGGTCAAATGAGCTTGGAATAGCAACGAGTTCACTGTCTCTCTTGAGGAAGAATGAGTAGACGATTATTCCACCTTTATTAGAGGACGTACGATTATAGACAAGAAAGTGAGCGGGCCGCCGTGTTGAGTGAGCTTGCTGACCATTTTCAGGCCTTCACTGGTGCTGCTTGTATTCATGCGAGCGTTTGAAGATAATTGATTCAAAACAGTTACCAATTGCGTAGCAGTGCGGTAGACGTGTACGTACCGCGCAGCTCATTGGATTGTCACTGAAGAACCAAAAATAAACTCCAGCGTTCGCTTGGCGAACTTGAACTTCGTTATCAACAAATTATAAAAAGGGAACACACACATTTTACTCCTCGTCGCTACATTCGGCGTGTGGAAACCCCTGAGCAGAGGAGAGCTGCTGATAACCAATGGTAAGTTTTAGTAGAGAGGCGGTTTGTTTTCTGACCGTCGGGTGTACTGTAATCCAGATCAAGCGTCACGGTGCCTTGTTCATTTTGGAGAAATTAGAAATCTCAAGAACTCTCACGAATCCCTGTAAGTAAAAGTCATTGAAGGGTGACCGCTATTCTCAGGGACGGTCTCATCGTCCTGGAAACGTTCAGGACCTAATAAGAGTTTGCTAGTCTCTGTCGTCTTGACTCTTAACCACACCCCACGATAAAACCGCCTACTATCCTCTCTCATGGCAGAGCAACAACCTCACACCAACCAGCCGGCTGCCAAGCCGCCCATGAGTACATTCTCTGTCCCAATCTCCCGAGTCGGCACTGATGGGCAGTTGCAGAATCAGACATCGCGAAGGATGTCGGGACAACCTTTTTAAAGAGCGCTGCGAAGGAGAGTGGCAAGCAAGCCGTGGATTATGAGAAAGACCATGGCCAAGAACAGTTAGCTGAAGCAAGACAAAAGATGGATCAAGCCAAGGCAGAGGCTCAGGTGAGTTTCGAGGGGCCATGTCAATTGTTGCTCCTCACCTCAGTTTGACCGCTCCCAGGGCATGCTCTCGAAGTTTTGCCCTTGCTTTGGCGGATAGTCACCTTTCATTTGGGTTTTATTGGTTCTCCATGTGCAATTATCTTTAGGGGCATTCGCCACATAGTCATAATTTGTCTGTTAAGTTCAGAATCTAGTCCGTTATATGTGTCATCATTCCATATTGAATGCTCACCTCTGGGACCGCTCAAACAGTACAGCTCTACCATTCTAAGTATCGTTTTGTAGCAAATGGCTGCAAATCACGCAGGGAGAGGCGACACTTCCGAGTCTGCAGACTGTCAGTTGGCGAAAGTCGAAAAAGCGTTCCTTGTTTGATAGATATCGAGTTTGTAATTTGTAATTTGATCCTTGATGACGATGAAAACTGACAATAAGCTTGGTCCAAGTGCTCCGACGTAGGGCAGGTGGCGGGAAATGCGAAATCAATCATCTTGACATCTTCAGCTTTTCACCTAACCCAGCCGTTGCTCGTGGCTGTCCATTCCCAGGATTAGAAGGTCGTTGAAACGTTTGATCCTGTTTGATACGTGAAAAGAGAGGAATCTTTGCCGCTTCGATGGGGAAGGTTTTCATCTGTCGATTGACTGGTTGACAGGGAGCCAAGCATCGGTTATCACATCGACTGACGGATACCAGCGTGAAAAGGTTGGTAGCATTCTCCTTGATCGAGCACTCTGACTCTCGTTTCCTCGCAGAAGTCGAAGAAAGTATCGAATACTATGTCGCGGTAGCCGGAGATGTTCACTTTGCAGGAGGACTTGCAAGTTGTCTGTTCTGCCTTGAATCACCTGGCTCCATGAATTGTCAATGTGGGGAGCTGTCTTTAATCGGAACGTACATTCAAAGACTCCGGCGCTGGAAATTCTGTACATACGTGGTTGTGGATCAATCATAATAGGGTGGATCATTCACTCGCACTCCCCACTTCCGTTGATGTTGGCACCACCATCTTCTTACTTTCTTCAGGCTGCTTTGCGTTCTTCGTTTTTTCAGCGCTAGAGCTTTCGTCAAACGGATCCGAGTCGAAAGATTCAGAGAAACATGAGCCACAACACCCAGCGTTGCTGTTGCTGTTGCAGCATCCGCATCTCGCTGAGAACGAATTAACTCGGAGATATAGTTCGTATAGGATGATCCCTTCGACACACACTCGTATTGCACCATGGTGCTAGTGCTGAGAACAACGTGGTACCTGTACTTGTTGAGGATGCGCACTACCAGACGGGCAGGATACCACTTACAACAAAGTCCACAGCAGATCGCTGTGCAGATTCCGTCGGTAGACATCGCAGAAGTAAACGAATCCTCTCTCTTGAAAAGCTAATGCACTATGTAACAGGTTGCTGTGCGTGTGACGTGACGTCATGAACGGCAACCATGCAATTTAACGTTTAACGTTTAACCCCAGCACACTTGACCTTTTGGATGAATGGGTAATATCTTTGCAACTGGAGCAGTTTTCTTGCTTGTTCGTCATTTGTCTGTTTCGATACTGGTCAGTAACTGGGCCAAGGTAGAGCAAAGGTTGAGAGAAGTCCTGCCAGGAAATGGGTGTTGCGGTATGCCACTGAGTTATCAGATGGACATTGTGGGACGGCTTGTACCTCATTTGACGAAACCTTCCGCATCCTACTGATTTTTCGATTACTGGATTGAATGGAAAAGATTGCAGTTGGTGTCCTTTGTTGTTTATGATAGCTGAAAACAACGTCGATCTGTTGGTAGAGCCTTTGTTACAAAGATCTGCTTGATGGGCAAGTGTGGTCATGCAGGATTGAAATCGTCGTCAGAGAAGAAAGGGAGTTGATTATGGTAATATACACAAAGAGAAATGGGAAGATCGCCTGTCTACCGCCCGTATCTGTAAGTGGAGAGAACGTTGGGCGTTAGTAGGCCTGAAACATGAGGTGCACAACGTACTTCTGCAATTCCCACTCACGGTTGTCCAATGGGCAGACATTTCTCGTCTTCAACCAACGAGAGATGCAGTGAAAGTGGAACGCATGCTAAGATTAGACCTTGGTTAGAGATCGACTGTAAGGTTAAGGCATGAGATACGTACGTTACAAATGCCCCATGCCGCGTTACACTCCTCACTAGTGGCGGATACTTGATTTGCTTGGCAATCGATACCTTCGTTGTGGAAAGGTCAAGTCATGGGTCATTCAAAGAGCGAACAACGACAACGCACAAAGATCCATGATATGATTTCTGCAGATGGCGCAGTTATCAACGACGATGTCTGGAGTGAGAGAGATTAGCGCCCTCCTGATTCACAATCAAGATTGGTGCAATCGTATCATACCCCACGCCCACAAAGATACAGCGTTCCACTATAACCATAGGGGTAAATCAAACTAGAAATTGGGGTAGGCGTTCTCGATGAACTTGACTGCACCTTTTTGACCTCGAATCTGGGTTTTCCGGCGTCTTTGCCGTCTTTCTTTCCCTTTGTCGCAGGAGGATCTACATCCATGTCAACGTCGGCCATTATGTGGATATGATGAGGAAGTCGTGTGAGAGTGGTGGGTGCTGGTGACTGGGATGGTGGCGGTTACTGTGAAGTACTTACGCCTTACGTAACACCGATCATCTCGTGGAGTCATACTAAAACCCAACCAAAACCTTTCAATGAACCCCTCAATCCTTGTGGATTTCCCGGTGCTATCGGACTCTTTAATCGAACGTCTTTGGCCATGGCCAGTAGCTCTACCAAGAGTTGGTAGTTGCCTTATCGGCTACGACGGGTTATAATTATGTACTGGTCGAATTGCTGAAGGCCTCTGCCTATGTATATGCCATATACTCCGAAAAAAATAAAATAAACACCATCTGTTGCACACTTTGAAGGGGCTTTTGAACACAAACCAAATTTCAGAAGGAGCACCTGCTTTAGTTGTTCCGTTCAAGTTCAGTGAATGGACATTGGTTAAAATATCTCACTAGAAAAAATTAAAGTGAGTAGCAGGAGACCGCTGAAGTTTACAAGACCAATATGTTGCATTCTAAACCTACAATACGCGATGCGCCGGCTCTCCAAGTGGCTCGGAGATGAGGAGTGTCGTAGAGTGTCAATGATGATCACATGATCAGATACGGTCGCGTTTTGACTTGCCCTCAACGAAACCTTGTTGAATTTCCTGATTAGGTTGTAGGCGTCCCTTTGTGGAATTCCTGGTCGTCGTTGATACCCCAGCGCTGCTCGCCGACTATGGCGAGCTACTCTTCAGATCCTTGGTCCCCTCGACAAACTACAGAAAACACATTTACACCAACAGGAACATCTCAAACTCCATTATCTACCTCAAGACACTCATATACATCTCATTCAGGTATTTGTGCTATTTTTTTTGCCTTTCGAGGTCTTCTCAGAGTTCTCCAGATACTCAGCGCCAATCCTCCGATGGCGACGACTCGGCACACAACATGCGACGAATAGTTATTTCTCCCTCTCCTTCCCGCGAAAATTCTCATTCAGACGACACGTACTCCGACGACAACTCGCTCGAGGAGGTTGAAGCCACTCTCAACAATCTCGACGACGAGTTCGAAGACACAGAGCAAGCCCTTTCACATTGGACGCGTGGTTCTTCAAGGCAGAGCTACACATCTCCTGGGACATTCACCAGCAGTTACACCGGCTCCCCCTCATTCACATCGCTGCCCACATTCACATCTCGTTCACCTGTTCTACCCCATGCCGACCCTCGTATGCGTCTTAGCAGGATTACGGAGCGTACAGAGGATTCCCGACCCACGTCAGGTGCCTTTTCAGCTGCCGCAGCGCGCCAGGTCACTCGCACACCCGACAACCTTCGAAGGTCTGCATTGCTGGGGGGAGGCACACCGTCTCATTCGCGGTCCTCTACAGATCCCAGTTCTGATCGCACTTTACCACCTCCTGGGAGAACTACAGAACTCATTGCGGTGTTTGAGGCGCAGAGTCCTGCAGGGGGGCATGGGCGAGCGGCTTCTACTCCAGGGTTTCGTGCCCCGAGTCCGTTAGTTCCACCCACAACGACGACAGGTTATGAATATGGGAGCACAAGCTATGGATACGGCAGCACTAGCTATGGTTATGGGTCGCGTCCATCGTCTCCAACCAAATCGAGTGGGTCTTCGGGGTCCTACACTGGGCCAAGCCTTCTGTCACCACCTGTTCATACAACTTCAACAAGTGGCTTTCGATCTACAACCCCAGGGGGGACGCAGACTGGAACTGGCTCGTACACGAGCCCTCCCACGTATACCGCGACTCCCAGCACCTTTTCAAACACATTGACCCAAAGTTATACTAACACCAATACAAATACTTACACCACCGGCACACCTTACACACAATCAGTAACAGGAACGCCCTACACGCAATCAGTAACAGGTACACCCTACACCAACACTGGATCTTTCACTCAAACTTCGGTGACACCTCCAGCAGGGCTTCGACGTCCGCAAGCATCACCCCGTTCCCCTCTTGCATCTGTGAGGAATATCGTTGCGTTATGGAAGGAGCGTACTCCAACCAAGTCTGGAGAGAGACCGGGTATTGGATCTGGTTCATCAGTATCCCCTCCCCTACCGGACGATGAGGGATTATTTGGGATTCGGAGGAGGGTGCAACGCGCCGGACAACGTCTCCGCGAGACGGGCGTGCGCGACCCAATCGCTCCAACCAGACCTGGCAATCAACTAGCAGCCGCGGATAATGCAAGTATCAGAAGCATTCGAAGTGGAGTGCTTCCCGCTGGGTTTGACGCGGCTGAATTTAGCCCATACACTCAGAGTGAGGAAGCGGTGAGCATATTTCTTCACCCTTTCTCTCTTCATCTCGCTTATTTTCTTCTTTAGCCGTTGCACATCGGCATGCTTTGGTATCTCAACGTTCACGCATCGCCCCCGTATCGTTGGCAGCGTTGTCAGGCTTTGCTTTATCCACACATGCTTCTGTTGTCCTGGCTTGCACCAGGAGGAGGTCGAGGGATTGTTGCCCTCGATTTGCTGAATTGCACAAGCGTTCAATCTGCGCCTTCGCCGACTCATCCCAGTGCTCGCGATGATGTTGGTACCTTTGCTGCTAGACTTCAAAGCTCGGAGAGGGATGGACAACCCTTGATGGATATGCTTGTTCCTTTCCACATGTTGTATGCAGATGGAGTAGAGCGTTTGGCCGCAGAGAGTCTCCTTGAGAGACAGAAATGGGTCAACAGGCTTTGGTTCGTGACAGTTACATCAGTTGTTCATCAAACATTGACATTCTTTTTTTCTCATACAGGGAGGCCGTCAACCGTCCCGTTGCCATGCCTGAATCTTCATCCATTACTCGCTCTCCCACTGGATCTATCAGGACGATATTATCCATTGACAGCCGAAGCAGCAACTCAAGTGTTGGCTCCCGTTCGACCGTCTTTGTACCCCCTCTCAGCTCTCTCCCAGACATCTCAGATGTGCCATCCAGCCATTCTTCTTACCGCTCAGGACTCTCTCGTCACTCCTCCCTTGTATCTTCGCACCACACTGGCACAGTGGATGATATGGTGATTCAGAACCAGGAGTATGTTTACCCTGGTGATCGTCGTGTTATCAATCCTCAGAGAGGGCCCTCGTTGAGACGTACTGGGTCTATGACGGACTTGGACGAAGAGTTTAGATCAGCACTTGAACGTGCTCGAGGTGCTCGTCCTGGACTTGGTTTCCCCAGCCAAGTTCTTGGTGGGTCGCCTGTGACCATTTCTAGTGGTTCCTCCCTCGGAAAAAATATCTTTGTCACGCCTCCTCCTAGTATTGGACGGGGCAGCGATAAAGCTCGCTCTGACATCACCGACGAACACTTTTTCAGCGCAGGTTCGTCGGGGACCAGGTCGAACGTGTCTTCCACCTACTTCTCTCAATCCCCAGCCTCCTTCACCTCCTCTGGCGGTCTTCAAACAACCACTGGCTTGAGGAGCGACACTATCACCGGTCTGACATCTGATACCCAAGCTGGTCCTTCTACGTTCTCGATGACTCGAGGATCGTTGTCTGATTCTGGATCTTACCTGGGTGATTCCAGAGGTGATTCGGCTTCGTTGACAGCGATGTCTTCAACGACACTCTCGAGGGCTAGGCAGGTCAGACGAAGGGCTGGGACTGGCACACGCTCTTCAACGTTGTTGAGCGAGGGGATTTCGGATAAAGAGAATTATCTTAGTGGGAGTGGCAGCTATACACCTGGCAGCGGGACTTACACTCCAGGAAGTGGGAGCTATGTTGCTGGAAGTGGGAGTGGGAGCTATACCGAAAGTGGGAGCTACACGCCTGGAAGTGGGAGCTACACACCTGGAAGTGGGAGCTATACTCCGGGAAGTGGGAGTTATACGTCTGCCAGCCGCAGTTTGGAGAGTGGAAGTTACACTCCGAGCGGTGGCTATACGGCGAGTGGGAGCTACACGCCTAGTCAAAGCTACGTTGGCTCTGGAAGTTATACGCCTAGTGGGAGTCATACGCCTAGCAGTGGGAGTTATACTCTGGAAAACGGAAGTCGAACGCTTGGGAGTCACGGCTCATCAAGCAGCAGTGGTATAGGCAGGACTCCGATCTCTTCCAGTGAAACGGGTTATGACATCTGCCCATCTTCCGATTTTACCTCTCTTGAACCAACCCCCTTCACGAGCGACACTGAAACCGCAACTCCCGTAGCTCCTGCCTCTGTCGTTTCCGATGTTGCGTCAGACATTCTCTCGGAGAAATACGTGACTGCATCCCAAGCGAGTACAGAGTATGTCAGTGCGTCGCAAGGCAGCGATGAATACCTGACGGCTGAGGTGGCTTCTTCCGGCGAGTCCACGTTATCATTCAGGTCTCTCTCATCCATCCCTTCGCTCTCGAGCTACAAAACAGCGAAATCAATATCCTCTTACCGCACTGCCTCTGAGCCTGGTGAACCGACAGAGTATGTCACTGCGGACTTGTGTCTATCCGAACCAGCAACAGAATACATCACTGCCGAGTTGTGTCCATCCGAGGTTGAAGATATTCCGTCTGAAAAAAGCACTCCTCGGCTATCTTCGTTGCATCTCAGCTCTGAGCCTGATGAGGAAGTGAAGAGTATTCATAGGGTCCCATCTCTTGTCCCCACAATCAGATCACTATCCAGCATCTCTGACCTGATGCCTGAGGAGATTCCCCTTCCTATCTCGTTGTATTCTTCCTCAGCAACGCCCACACCAGTTATTCCTCTTTCTACGTTGTCTCCAACACCATTGCAGTCCACGGAGGAATCATCAGATGTTCAAACTCCTTCCTCTTTGCGCACTCTCACTGTGACAGCAGAGACACGGAGACTCGAGACTGAAGATTCTGAGAGCCTGGTATCGTCACTGCCTCTTAGTACCTTACCTCCCACTACGTTTGGTTCGGAAACGTCTGTCCTGACTCCGTCATCACTCGCCATTTCCTCTGGATCAACTACAGCTGGTACTCTCCCGCCATCGACAGCCCGTGTATCGCCAACCACAATCGCCTCTTTTACGAGTTCTTTAAGCTCATCTATTTCTGATTCGGTAGATCTCACGACCTTCACGCAATCATCTTCATCTCTAGCTCCACCTCCACAGCGTTGGGATGCGGAATCCAATGCATCTTACGAGTCTTCGATGCTCGAACCCTCACCTTCTCTCTTGTCAATCGCCTTGCCTGAAGGGCATGATACCTCGTTTGAGACATCTATCTTGCGGGCTAGTGGATCCGTTTCATCGATTGATCGTCTGAGCACAATTCCTCAGTCTCCTCTAACAAGTGCCTCTGCGTCTGTTCAGAGCCCACTCCAGTCATTAACACCTGTTCCTCGCCTTCCATCATCCATTTCATCTTCTTCAGATATAAAGACTCCAACAAGTCTGTCCTCTTCTGTGTCCACCCAGAGTGCACCTCAGTCACTCCAGTCACCGTCACCTCGTCTTCCACCATCATCAATATATTCTGACGATGCGATGACTCCAACAAGCCTATTTTTGTCCGTGTCCGCTCACAGTCCACTTCAATCTCTCACTCCCGTTCCTCGCCTTTCACCCTCAACTACTTCTGCAACAGACATGGCGACTCCTGCAAGCCTCATTTCGTTCGGGTCTGCTCACAGTCCACTTCGATCACTTACGCCCGTTCCGTCTCTGCCGCTAACAGTTTCATCTGCGACTGATGTGAGAACTCCAGCAAGTTTATCGTTCAGCCTTGCTTCGTCAAGTTCGTTGGGCCGAACTCCTTCGACTTTCTCTTCGTCTTCCTTTGTCTCCCAGTCTTCACTGAGCTCGTATATATTTGACTCAAGGTCTTTGTTGGAAGAGCCTGGGTTTGATGTCGATCTTGAAAGTGAGCCCTCAACAGAGCCGTCATTACTCACTACTCCGCCGGGATCAGCGCGCTTGGTACGTTCCTTATCTTATTTTTTCTGCTTCTCAGCTGACAACGATCAATCAATCTTATCTTTAGCCCTCTTTGGCACCGTCGTCACCCCCCAGCACACATCTCGCAACTCCTGAGGGCTCGGTCGTCGTGAGCTTCTCCACGCCCCATGGAGCTGCGGACAGTGAAAAGTCAAGTTTGAAGACAACGGAAACTGAGAGTGCGGTCACTGAACGCGACATTGGTCGAGACATTGACCGTCTTGCTGAGGAGCTTCGTCGATATGATGATGCAAGAGGGTTGGAGAATCAGGACATTGCTGACAATATCAGAACACTACAAGACGAGCTGCGAGGGTTGTCAGATTTCTTGCATAGAGTGCCTTCGCCTGAAGCTGTCCAGCAGACGACTCAACCACAGTCCGTCCCGGTGACAACAACTCCCCGACCACAGATGCAACCTCAGATTCAACCTCAAACTACACTAGAAACCCCACGTGGAGTGCAATTAGTGGATCGTGCTGCTGGTGGAAGCAGTGTTGTGTCTTCGTTGCGTCCTGGTGGTCCACGCGACATGGATCCTGGTGTCTCCCTCAGCCGTGCTACCAGTTCTGCAAGTAGCATTGGCTCATATCTCTCTTCTCATCACTCCGATGATGACCTTCTAGAGGAATCTTATCCGCCATCACCTCCCTTGTGGCACTCGTCAGTTGAATCTGATGCAGACATTGAAGAGACTCTTTCTTCATCTACTTACACCAGCTCCTCGCCAGGTAGTTCATCCACCCCACCTCTGCCGCCCTCTTCTCCTAGTCCATCGTCATCAGTGACGGAGACGGAGACTGTGCGGCCAATCGCATCACCACCTGATGTACTAGGGCCTTTATCTGCCATACGAGAGCAGCTGAATGCATTACAGGAAGGTCAAGTGCTGACGAACGAATTGATGGGCACACTTCGTGATCGACCCGTTCCAGTTCCTGAGGACCATACAGCGGAACTTACTGACCGACTCCACAGAATTGAGGAACTTCTCCGGGACCTGCTTGGCCAGGAGCATCCACGAGCTCCACAAGTTGTCATCGAGCGGGCCCCCACGGAGCCTAGTGAGGTTGCAGAATCCATTTCAGGTTCAACTTCGTCTGAAGGTCGTCTGCAAGCCATTGATCATCTCCGAGACATTCTCCGCAATATCAGTGGTGGCACAGAACCTCACATGCCTATTCCTGTTGCACCCACAGTGGGTCCTTCATTATCCCAGCAACTGGATGAGATCTTATCTGCTGGCTCCACACTTCCTCCCTTGCAAATACAACACCCCCCGCCATTTGTCCCCTTCGTCTTCGAGCCCACAGATCGATCGCGACTGAGGAGTACTAGTCCCATTTCGATAGAGACACTTCCAACGCGGCCATACACAGAACCGCCTTTGCCAGAGCCGGTCTACCGAGATCCTCGTGGACCTGGCCGTCGGCGCACTGTCAGTCGGCGACTACCACCGCGGCCTGAAGGAACAATACCTCAAGCACCAGCTGATTTTCCACCTCAAGAACCAATCCAGTATCCTGTAGACGAGGATGCAGAGCGTATTCTTAGGGACCTACGACGACAGCGTGACGAAAGGCATCAAGAACCAATAACGCAGCCTGAAACTTTCCACCACGGACGTGGCCCACCCCCTGGTCCTGGTCATGTTAGTATATTATTTTTCAACTTAGCTCGCTTTGCTGATGAGTTCAACAGCCACCACCTATCTCGACACAGGATATTCCACCTCGATCCCAAACTGCACCCCATGATTTAGCTAGTGGTGACCCTCGGCGGGGTCCCAGCTGGTACCTTCCTTCTCGAGATCAGAGACACAGGGTGAGTTCCTCGTTCTGTCCCAGGAATCCTTTACTCAAATTCTCTAGCCGCCACCTATTATACCTCCACCATCGATCCTTCAACAAGGACAGCCTCGACCGATGGCACCACAGACACAACAGGTGCCACAGGCACAGCAGGTACCACAAGTGCCCCTCCCAGGACAGCAACAAGTGCCCACATATTTACCTATGCCTGCTGGTCCTGTAAGTTTTTCTCCCAGTGACCACGGATTGTATTTAACATTTTCCGATAGACTGTTGTTCAGATGCCGCCGCTATTCAACTCGCTTTTGGAGATATTAAGGGTATGAACCTTGGTTTACTTACTTAATCTCGCTCTATTGACCATTTTTGCAGGAGAATCGTCTTGCCCAACTTGCAACAGTGGACCAACAACGTGAACTTATGAGATATATGCGAGGGTTAAATGGCTGGTTGGAGCGAGACGTACGTGATCGCCAATCGGAGCTTCGAGGGGTCATTGCGCGTGTCGACCAGCTGCGAGATGATCTACGGGGTATGCGTTCACAAGTCCACCTCATAGGTGTGTTCTTACTTGCGATAAATTATGATCTGTCTGTTTATGCCATGTAAGGTGAACCCAGTGATGGCACAGGCTCTCCAGATGGCCCTCTGGGTCCTCAAATGCCCCAGCCACAATTCAGACCTGGACCTCAAATGCCTACACCGCATCATTTTGGAGGCCCTCAAATGCCTACACCGCAACATGTTGGAGGACCTCAAATGCCTCAACCGCAACATGTAGCGGGCCTACCGCCTGGCTTCCAACCATATCCTATGCAGATCATACCTCCAGTGATCCCCCAAGAACGTCGTACGCCCACCCCGCCTTTCCCCCCTGTCATCCCTCAGATGCCTCAGCAACAACCAGGGTTCATCATGGTTAATCAACCAGGTGTTCCTGTCATACCAATGGATGGCTTCCGTCCTCCAAGTCGTATGCATTCTGTGCCACCCCCACAGCACATGGAACAGCCACCTACTCCCTTCATTCCACCCATGACTGGAAGCCACAGCACAGGCTCACCAAGGCGGCATCCGATGATGCAGATGCCAATGCATCATCCCATGGGACCCAGTGTCATTCATGTCCCAGCGGAAGAGGAGAGTAGTAGTGCTCGCTCTTCCTCCCCTCGAAGTTCCAGCCGTGGTCGTTACAGGGATTCCGGACGCACAAGGCCCAGTCGCAGTGGAACTCGAAGAACCGGTAGTTCTCGTAGAAGCCATCGACGCAGTCGCAGCTCCAGCAGGTCAAGTAGATCGCGAACACCGCCCCAGCAAATCCTTGTTACACCAGGTCCTGGTATGACCCCAGGAATGATTCCAGCTGTTATGCACGACCCTCGTTTACAACACTTCCCTCCTGTGCATGTAATTCCACCATCTGCACCGGGGTCTGTTCTTAGTCCGGGTGGTCCACGCCATCCGGAATTACAAGGTCAACTACCTCAGCAGCAGCCACCAAGCACTATCATTATACAGCAGCCTGGTCAGCAACCTATGATGGGCCAGACTCCAATGCCAATGGGACAACCAATGATGACGGGACCTTCTGGACTTCCCTACGCTCCCCCTGGGGCCGGGCCAGTCATTTTCCAAGAAGAAAGCCCCCTTTCGTCTCGCTCATCTAGTAGATCCGGCAGAAGACGGTCTCACAGTCGGCACAGAGCAACTCCACCTATCATGGCGGGCCACCCAGCTGCTCCTCCTATTATTCTAGCAGATACGAGGCGCTCAAGTTCCCCGGGACGACCTCTGGAACCATACACGCAAATGCCACCTCCCACGACGATCTTACCACCTCAGCTTTACGGAACTGGTCCCCCAGGGGCAATTATCATACCTGCAAGGTCAAGGTCGCCAAGGTCTAGCTCCAGTCGAAGTTCACGCGGTCGTCGCCGTAGGCGTCGCAGTGATAGCTATGAGCCACCAATGATTATTGGAGGGACCCCCTCTGTTCCTGCATATCCTCCATATCCTCAACCAACAGGAACAGCTCCGACACAAGTTCTTCTCCCAGGTGGTATGGTTGGCCAACCCCCCCCTGTTGTCTTTGCCGGCTCACATTCAAGGTCACGATCTCGATCTCCTCGACAACCGGCTGTTCCTATCATCGTTCCGCCGATTCAGCAACAGCCAACTCATCACGATCATCGGTCTTCACCCCGCTCTTCTCGACGGCGTGGTGATTCCCCACGTCCTGCCTATCCTGCCTATCCTGCCCAAGTGGTTATTCCCAGCGGATATCGTGATTCGCCATCACCTCGAGGAGGGGAAAGGTACCCACGTGATCGTGGCCGTCGTTATTCAAGTTACAGCCCTAGACGCGACTCACGGGGAAGGAGGTATTATTCACCATCTCGCGATGACAACTATGGAAGGGGCTATGGAAGGGACCGTGGAAGAGATTATGGGGACTATGGAAGGGGACGTCGTTCTCCCCCCCGTCGTGGCTACTCGCGAGGTTACACTCGCTCTCCCACTCGTGAAGACGATCCGAGAGGCCCTCGAGACAGACCGCGAGGAAGATATCGCGAGGATCGCTCTCCCACTCGTGAAGACGATCCGAGAGGCCCTCGAGACAGACCGCGAGGAAGATATCGCGAGGATCGTTCTCCCACTCGTGAAGACGATCCGAGGGGTCCTCGAGACAGACTGCAAAGAAGACATCCTGAGGATCGTTCTCCCGAACGTCTCAGCAGGCCACCCACAGGGATACATGGAACTTTTCGATCTTCGAGGGCTCCTTCCACTGAGTACCAGGAACATCGTCCTGGTGATGCTCCACATACCCCAAGCAGACATGAGTACCAGGAACGTCGTCCCGGTGATGCTCCGCATACCCCAAGCAGACGTCGAAGTTCACAAAGCCCCACACGTGTCCCAGCACCAACCTCTCGAGGCCCAGAGCATGTTCAAGCTGACGATGACGACCACAGAGCCCCCCCGATTAGGGTGACCGTTCCTACTTCACAACGCCCTCCAACTGTGATGACACTTGAGCCGGAAGAACTTCATGGAGTGAGCCGCGTTCCTACTCGTCACCGGCCTTCTGGTGGTAGGCGTATTTCCTTAACCCTATCCTTCTCATCTAACATACGCTTTTGCAGCCGATTACCGCATGCGCCCTTCAACTTACCACCCTGATGAACCTGAATACGATGAAGGGGACAGCCGAAGACCACCTGCAAGCGTACATCGGGCGCCAACGAGTAGGCGTTCATCGCCATCTTCATCTCCACCTAGCAGGCATACCTCACCCAGCAGGCGTCCATCCCCACCTAGCAGGCCTTCCACTCGGCCTCAAGAATCACATCCTGCAGCTACTACTGAAGATGATGCGGGTCGTCCAGCACGAACTCACGAAACGGGTGACGAACCTATCCATGGCATACTTCGACCTCCAAGGACTGAAGCCAGTACGAGGGCTGATATGTTTGACGCACCTGAGCCGTTCCCCCCCCACAGCCACGCGACAGGAGATTCTTATTTGCCACCACCTTCTGTTGTTCGGCCTGGTCCTCTACACACCGATGCTGATGCCCCACATGTTACTCCGCCAGATCGCAGGGCAACCGCGACCCCATTCGACCTTGGACCCGCAGACGACCAGCGTGAACGTCTCGAACGACTGGACGAAGTGGCTCTGCGCTTGCATGATGCGGCTGTTGCCGCCCAAGAAGCTGAGGATCAGAGGGAAGTTGAGTTCCGCCACCAAGAAGAGGAACGCCAGCGCTTATTCCTAGATAACGAAGAGCGTAGGAATGAAGACTCTCGGACGCGGAATGATACCATCTGGCGAGAGCTGGACAGTCGTTTGGCTGCCCTCCCTCCTCCGGCATCGGCTCCAGCAATCTCAGCTGAGGACGTTGAAGGGGAACCCCTTGCCAGTGACAGGGCATCAATTGCTTCGATCCGCACTGCAGCCCAGCAGGCAGCCTCTCAACATGCCAGCGACGTTCTAGAAACCATCAGGCTCGAAAGAGAAGATTTTGCGAAGGAGAGAGAAGCCGCTGCCGCTGAAAGAGATCGTCTCATCGCGGAAGTGACGGCTGAACGAGATCGCCTACTCGAAGATCGAGAATCGCGCATCAAAGCATTGGAAGATGAACTCGACCAGGTTCGCAATGACTTGGAGAATGAGAAACAGCAACGTCTAACTGAAGAGGCTGAGACAAGGGAGAGAGAACGACAGGAGTTTATCGAGCGTGATGAGTATGTGCGGAACCAGCTTGGGGACATCACAAATTTGGTTCAGGATCAGGGGGTCGCATGTGAGAGGAAGAAGGAACTTATGGAGGAACGATGGCAGGATAAGTTGAGTCGACGTCAAGAAAAAGATGACAAGTGGCTTGACTTGAGTGAGTTGGTGCAAAAAATTCACAATGATATGGAGAACGACCGTCAAAGAGCGGCGGAAGAGAAAGAAGCAGCTGAAGCTAGGGGTACGTATTCTCTTTTTTTTGGCCCCACGTTCGTTTAAAATTCACCTGTGCACACTAGGTCTCGAAAGAATGATTCAAGAGCTCCAGAAACAAACTGCCGAACAGCGCGAGTTGCTTGAACTATTTTCTGAAAGTTAGTTGCTCTACATTGTTCTCTCCCTTCGAGCTGGTGGCTGATCTGCTGTCGAAGGTTGGCGTGCGGATTGTGCGAAGCACCATGAAGATACCATCAACGCCGTTCGACAGACTGCACAAGAACAGGTTCCTTTCAATGTTCAAGGGGTATGCCGACCTTGAATTTCTCAAGCATACATACACATCTGACAATTCCCCTTTTTGCAGTACCTTGACGAGTTCAGCAAAGCCTTGGCAAGCGAGGTGCGCATGCTTCTGGGAGAAGTAGGAAAACTGCGCGAAGAAAGGAGAGCTCTGCAACAGTACGTCATTTTTCAACCTTCTTTGGGGACTTTTAACTGACTGACATGTCAGTGAATTGGGCTACCTTCTCTGTATGAAGTCAAAATACGGTCCAGGAGGAGAATTCGATCCCGAATGGCGACCACCCGCAGGTGGGCCAGGTGGCCCTGGTGGTCCGTCACCACAGGAGCCGCCAGGACCGCCGCCGCCTGGCACCCAGCAGCCTGATCTGCCACCCATCGCGAAGCCTGCTTGGCGATCAGTGCCGAAGAAGAAAGATAAGAAGGCCAAAAAGGCCGAAAAACAACAGCAGCAGATGGCCGCTCAGCAGCCCCATGACTTCCCTGGAATGCCCGGTCCATCTTACGCGCATATGCAAGACCCGAGAAGACAGATTCAGAGTTGGGCAACTTGGCAACGTGAGTTCTGCTTACTTGAAGCATTATCTCTGTTCAGAGGGCTGATTACTTTTACCATTCTTTACAGCCGATCCCGCTTTACACCCCACGCCACCTTCTGTGGAACCAACTTTACTCGTTCCTGATCGTGGAAGCCCAGGATTGTTCGGACCTCGCTCGGAATCTGACACTTTGTCGTACCAGCAGCCCAGACGTTAAACTTCTATCAGTATCAGCATCATCAAAAAAAACATCTTGGCCCATTTCACAATAATTTACGACTCACAGGATTTTCTCCCACTGTTTTCACGACACTTCACGACTCGCACGATCTCTCCGTGACTTTAATTATGCTATCCCGCCCGCTTGCACATGCTCTTCACTATTACTGATCTATCACAATAAGCACCATGACCTTTGCTTGCCATTTATCATACACTTCATCTCTACTATAGCCGTTCCATATGTGGACACATCACTACTATGCACTTGCTTATGTTATATTGCAATTTTTGAAATCTATCTTGTTATCCAGCTGCTACCAGGCTGCTACATGAAGTGGACATAAAGGTTGGCTTGGGCAACCACTGCGGACTCACAACGATCAAGAACTCCTTATAATTGCCTCTCCAACAGCCTTCGAGCCCCGGAAAGAGTGAAGTATGCCTATGCCTACGATTTTGCAAGTGAATGGTCCGGATGGGGCTAGTTATACATAGTGGGGTGTTCCTACATGCGATGACGATTAGAAAGCATGTAATGCGTATGAGTCTATTACTGGCAGGCAGGACAGTACTTTTGAATCGCTTCAAAACTAGTGAATCCACTCAAGGATCCACGCTCTCATCTTCCATCTTTGCAATCCGCACCAGGGCGCGGCGGAGGTGGTCTGCAAGGCCTGGCGTTAACTGGAGGACGCCATCAGAGGTGCATATGCGGTATGATGGCATGGGTTGGTATGTTTCTGGCAGGATCTTGACGGTATGGAGTGAGTAGGGCGCACGAGTGATTGAGCTAGAAGACGCACTGTGCTGTTTTCTACGAGAACGGTTGCGATGATGTCATCTGGGTCACCTATGCGGCCTAGTGCAGGGATATTTCGCTGATCTATGAGGGACATAAGCTTCCTTGTGGTGCGACGAGACCACAAGTTCTTTATACCATGGATATGCATCCACCCTTGCTGAATCTGTTTTGCGCCATTTATCCATATCTCATCCACGTCGTCCCGTAGGGCAGCTTTGTTGCTCTCATGCAGAACGGGTAAGAACATCGCTGTTGGCGCTTTCCAAAACGGAATATAGTGCGTTAACAGAAAACCACGCACGATTTTCTCTAAAATCATTCAACCCTGCTCCCGTCCTCTTCGCCACCGGTGTGTCTGGGGTATCGGTAACATACGTCTGGGCCGGCAGCCACCCAATAACTGTGCTGCTCTCTGGTGTCGGCGGTGTCTTGGGCAAGAAGGAAAGAGCAAACGCAGGTAAGGACGCAGATAAGGGCGTTGGAGGGTGTACGAAATGGTAGAAGAGGTCGGATCGTTGCGGGTCGGGGAAGGAAATGTCTGTTGTCTGCTTGTTGGCGTTGGAGGAGCGGAAGGTGGGTGTTCTGGAGAGCGCGCAGCGCTGGGAGATGCAGAGAGGTCGGGCAAGGTGCCACGGTCTTGAGAACGCGGTTTGAAACGCGACTGTGAGCATTTCTGTGCTGACCGGGAAAAGCGGAAAGGCTCGGTCCGAGAATCACATTGCTTGGCTGTATTAGTTTTAGAAGCTTCTCTGGTCACAAAAAGACTCCAGTCGACAACCAGTCGATATGATATTTATCATCATCCCTCGCGCCTGACGGTTTGGACCCTCGAACATGCATGGTAAGTAATAACAATGTGGTCTTATTTCGCTGTGGGGTGTCGGGATGCGGTCTCGAAAGTTTCTAGGCCGTAAACGGCTACTTATATTATTATTAATACAATGTGGCATGCTCTCCAGTTTTTTCTCTTCTCTTAACCTTTGGTTCTACTTCGCTTTCATTGCCCCTGGCTGGGGCCCAAGGTGAGCCGTAGCGAATATGTAAGTGACCTCCATGAGTCGGATTAGGCGTTCGGTGGCCGATAAAACTTCAGAGCGAGAGAACTGCAAATGACTGAGATTGAACTGCAATAGAACCCAGGAGTCAGTTAGAATAAAAACATCAACTGAGTGATATTCACGATAACGCCATGGCAAGCGATCCCCATACAGGATCCAACCTAACATGTCCAGCGGGATACAATACACCGGCAGCAATGGGCAAAGCAGCGAGGTTGTACATAATGGCCCAGAACTGAGATTCGATGAGGATTCATTTCTTGAACACGTTCAACGATTACTCACAAAATTAAATTTGACCCGTCGGAAGATTGTGCGAGAAAGATCGATCAAGGTGAGAACACCATAGAGATCGGAAGAAACTAAGATGAAAGACGCGGTAGAAATAGCAACATCGCCTGAAAAGATATACGCGTCAGCGGCACGGAAAGGGGGCACTCCAACCCGCTACACTCACTACCTGACCCAATGGCAATGGAAACGTCAGCTGAAGCCAAAGCCTGCCTTCCGGTCAATTGATTTCTGGCATACCATACACATGCACTCACTGGAGCGTCGTTGATCCCGTCTCCCACCATCGCCACGATGCTTCGTTCATTCAACCTCTTCCTAAAAGCTGCTGGCCATCTAGATGCCCGTGGTTCTGGACGTGTAGCCTGAAGTCGTCGAATATGTTGTGCCTACGTGCATGCTCAAAACCAGGCAAGATAAGCTCGCTTTGATGCACACACCTTCTCATGTGGTAGAGCTCCCGCGATTACTTTGTCTTGAGGAATACCCACGAGTCTTGCAACGGCCTTCGCCGTCGTCAGATGGTCTCCAGATATCATCCAAGTCACGATCCCTCGAGCTTGAAGGCGTGAAATGACACTTTTTGCATTGTGGCGAATCACGTCGGCTATGGCGAATACAGCAGCGACCTGAAACTCAGGCGGGGGCCTCCCACATCCTTCTTGACACTCATCGCATATAGCAAGAAAAACCACAGTCTTTCCTTGCATTTTCCAAGATTCCGAACAGGGCGTAGTATCGGGACCGATTGCCACGCCGTTGTCCAACATCCACTGCTCGCTCCCAAGAATGACTTCGCATTGTGGTGTCTCAAAACGGGCTTTCATTCCTCGGCCAGAAATTTCTTCGAATGCAGTACCTGATATCAAAGCCCCCTTCTCTGCGCAATAGCTTCGAATAGCTGCCGCAAGGGGATGGGTGCTCGCTGACTCCACCTCGGCCGCAATCCCAAGAATCACCTCACGCGTCAGAAATGCGTCCTGATAGACCTCAACATCCGTTACGCATGGCTTTCCCCCTTCAGTTAAAGTTCCAGTCTTATCAAACACGACGACATCCAGTTGAGCGGCTTCCTGGAATGCTTCACCGCCGCCTCGTGGTAATATACCCAACTTGGCAGCGAGACCAGAACCAACCAAAAGTGCGGTGGGTGCTGCGAGACCAATGCCGCATGGGCATGCGACAACAAATACCGCGATGGCAAATTGAAGTGACCAGATAGCTATAAATACATGAGTGATTTCCTTAGAAAGAGGTGGGAAAACGCACGCCACCCGCCGACGTCCTTATCCAGGTAATTGCGAGGAAGGGCACCACTCAACCCGAGACTCAGCCAAATAAGCCAAGTCAAAATCGCGAGCAGAGTTATAACTGGGACGAAATGCCCAGTCAGGATATCTGCAAGCCTTTCGATCGGGGCGCGTTTGTTCTGGCCATCACGTACAAGCCGAACGATGTGGTCGAGCCTGAAGGGATGGGTTGGCTCGATGATACGATCCAGAATTAAGTGAGTTGCACATACATTGTTTCACCCCCGATAGCATCGACCCGTACGTCCAATGCTCTCGAGTCATTAATAGTACCGAGAAACACCTTATCACCGACTTTTTTCTTGATTAGTCTTGCTTCCCCAGTAAGAGAGCTTTCGTCAAAACTACTTTCACCGGATACAACCGTTCCGTCAGTCGGTGGACTTGAGCCTTTCTGGACGCGGACTACGTCCCCAATCTCTAAATGATCCACCGAGGTTTTCTGAATCCTGAATCCAGGAGATTCGATGTATAACCCATCTTCAGAACCAATGGATCCACTCTCTAAATCGTCCTCAGAGGATCGAAAGCGGGTGCTTGGGTACTTTTGCAAATGCGGACTCAACAGATACGCCTCTGCAGGACGGAGCTTCCCTAAACTGGTGATAGCATCTGCAGTGTGACTTTTACTATAGGCCTCCAAATATTTTCCTATGGTGTCAGAGATTAACCAATATCTTACATGATGACATTGAGATTTGGACTTACCGACGAGTAAGAACATCGTCAAGAAAACGACAGAATCAAAGTAGGTGCTAGTGTCCCCCTTGCCATTCGGAGAAGCGGGCTGAGAAGCGGCCAGAGCAAGCAAATCAATCGACGAAAAATAAGCTACGGAGACTCCCGAAGAAACCTGCACACTCAGGAGTAAGAATCAAAATTTCTCGAGAACAGTCTCACGCACCAAAAGATTCATGCTACCAAAGCGAGTAAATCGTTTCCAAACAGGGGTCTTACTGCCCCGTTTCCAGAGTGACACGATCTTGGTCCAGCCTCTGCGGTGAAAATCACCGGCGCTGTAGAACATGACGGGTGTGGCTAACAAAAAAAGCGACCATTGTGCTCTGGATGTATTGCCAGTCCACATGGGTTCCATAAAAAAATCCTTGGTCAAATTTCCGTTGGGTGCAAGACTCATAAAGACGATTCCGATGACGAAGGTAGGAATGGCGATAACCAGAGAGAATATGAATCGATAAAGCAAGTGCCGTCGCTCACGCTTCTGAATTGCCCGCGAACGTTCCTCGATACTGGGAGGTTTGTAAACCGACACCTTCAACGGAGGAGACTGACTGCGACTCAGTGCATCGATGATCGTTCGGATGGTGAAAGATGGAGGAGAAGGTGAGTAGGTGATACGGAGGATGGCATCTTGGCCGTCGGTTGATGCTATTTCAATGGTTGCTTGATATTGTTCAAGAACGGCCATTATTTTCTCCGAACATGATCTGTCGCAATGCTGAGTAACCACTTTAAAAGAGGTAGAGGAAAACAGAGTTGTACTTGGGGATTCTCTCGACGCGTAACGAGATTGTGCGAGATTGATTTGAGGGTTCAACCTTCTTACGAGTTGGAGCCACAGTGATTACAGCCGCCCTAAATCCTGCATCTTCTATGACGACCAGAACGGTGTCAACCAATTCCTTTCGCTGTACAATCATCGACGCCGAATTAGAGAGTAGGTTGACTGTCAAGTCAGAAACGTCAGGCAGCTCCGAAACAAGCTCCGTGATTGCTGATGAACAAGCGGCGCATGTCATTCCTTCAATAGACAGGGAGACATGATAGGGGCCTTCAGCTTCAATTTGGTCCTTCGGGTCTGAGGAGACCTTTCTGATATCAGTCGCACTGACACAGGTGCAGCTGGCGGACAGTCAACGAATGATTTGATAGTTAACAAGAATGTACACACCTTGAACCACACGTGCACAACTCGCAGGTACAGCCGGTACGACATGAGCTCTGAGAGATGTCACTGGCTTTGTGTAATATTACAGGCCCGGGATACGTAGCCATTGAGGCAACACAAGAGGAGTGGTCGATAGAAATCGCTCGTGGACAACAGTGCTTTTATATCTTGGGTCTTCAAGGGGTAAGCTTGGGGGAGAAGGGGGATATTCCTCGGTTGGGAAAGAAACGGAGTTCCGAGTAGGATAGAAGTCAGGCAAAAATTTTCAGGATAGCCATCAAATCACTCATGGTGAACCGATACTGACGAGGGTACATGATAATGGTGAAGGTTTCCCTGGATTGGCAAGGCAGGATACAAATCACTCCGCACTCATGCGGGGTTCTGTCGATCTCCATCTGTGCAATGTTAGGGTCGATTTGACAATGATAGGGTAGGGATCGATATATTTTTGACTTGTGAGGCAAATACGTACAACGGCGAATAAGGGTGAAACTTCGGGATCCGGATGTTTACAGCCCAATTGCCTCAGATGACGCCTTAAGCTTCTTCCTCGGAGGCCCCTTTAGGTCCACTCTTCGTCATGTGGTCCAAGCTTGGTTAACGTTCCCATCCGCACATTGATACGTCTGCAGGCGATTCCCATTATCTGTCAGCCCATCAGTCAGGTCTACGCATTGATCTGAAGTTGTCAGCATTAGATAGCGAAGATTTTAAAAACACAACGGACGTACTCGTTCCGTTTAGAACAATGCTTCCAAATAGTGTGTATATCCACGTCTGAGCAGGGAGGCCAGCAAAGCATTGCCAAATTTTTAAGCCAACGCCACTCGCTGGAGCTAATCACGAATGTTAAACAATTAAACGTGGTGTAAGGCGCAATTGCCTCACTCTTGCCGGCATCCAGACAAAAACCCGTATCAGCCAACACAACAGGTGTAGTGGTCCCACGACCAATAATCCACTTTTGGGCCACGGTTTCGTTACAGTCATATCTGATTTTGGACTGAGCAAGGGACGGCAATTTGGGTTTGATAGAACCCACATTTGCACTGCGGTTCCGTTCTGGAATGCTCCCCCACGAACATCCAAGCATTTGCTGGTGGATCTGATTGGGTGAAGGCTGATGGCGTCTCTGGGTACGGAGAATGTATCACCAGGACAGAACCTGAGAGAGACACAAGTCAATCGTGTAAGACAGCACGAGACGCATTCTAACGTTACTGTATAACCCATCGAACCTGGACACTGATATAAGGGAACGGAGGGCGCTACGATTGACGGTATTGGGAATTGTGTTGGAGGGGAGTTATAAACGTTGGTGCATGTAGCGTTATTGCATACATCTACATTGCAGAAACCATCGGACTCAACTAAATCAGCATGATTAGGATTTGCAGGAACTTCGGGTTGGCTCACTATAGGACTTGTTGGCGCGATGCTGACACCCGTGTTGAAGTTATTCGAATCCCTTACGATATAATAGTAACTCGCCTGAGAAAGATGAAATATATGAAAAAACTCGATAGCTATGCAAGATGATGACTGACATTGCCATAAAACCCGGCCCTCGTCGTTCCAACACCTGTGTTGCCACTTCCAGCGTTCAAATTGGTGTAGATGAACCCGCTCCAGTCATTTGAATATATCTTAGAAACGATTCCATTAGATGCGAGTGAGCCCTGCGATTCGCCGTTTATGTACAAAGTTATTGGCTGGGGGCATTTGTTGTTGATCGTGAATTGAAGGTTTGCAAGAGCGATAGAAGAAAATGCGAGCAAAATGAAGGAAAGGTAGAAAGCCATTTCAGCAACACGACGGAGGTCGTGGTTCTGGCAAGCTACAAAGTAGCGCCTCCATTCAAGCCGCTACCCACGGGCCACATTTATGGAGTTGGCTGCACATCGTTGCAGGAGCTAGAAAAAGGCTTGGCAAAGGCGGCACGTGTTGACAAGCATAAACATACCAAGCTGTGCCGTCTGGTGAACCCAGCCAGTTGCACATTCCAAAAGTTACATTGTTTTATCCAGTGAGTATCCACTTAATTCTCCAAACCTGCATACAAAACCTCCTCCAACTCCGCCCACAACTTCCTCTCCTCCGGATCACCTGGCGAGCAAAGCTGAGTTCCAAAAACCACAGCAACACCAGTTGTCGGATCCAGAAAATACTCAGTGCCTGCCCAGCCACCCCCTACACGAGTCGTATACAATCAGTAACGCGTAAGGTAGAATCAACGTGTTTGAAGCTCACAAAAACCACTCCCTTTCCTTCGTTTCCCGGGCCAATCCTCAGTTGTCACTCCCAAAGCGGTGCTGTGGGATATAGCAGGGGTACTGAATCTACTGATGAGTGATTTAGCACCCTCCTCAGTGAGAGTGGGTACGAAGAAGCTATTAACGGTGTCGGCCTTGAGAATTGGGTTCAGAACCGGTCGTCCGGCTGGTTGAATTTGATCTTAGCACCAGATTCGGTAATTAGGCAAACCGGATGGGCGTACCTTGAATTTGTAAGATGTGGCGAAGAAGGGTAAGATAATCGCGAAGGGAAGCATAGAGGCCTGCGCCTCCAAAGTGCAACTGGACTAAATAAAGATTTTAGTTTTGCTTGGATGGGGCAAGGAGCTCCGTACCTTTCGAAGGATCTTGTTCTATTAGAGGTGTTTGACCAGTAAACCGAAGGAGCTTTCCATCTGCATCACGGAAGGCCAAAGGGACGGCAAGTTCCTTTAATTCGGGGGTCAAGTAGAATGAGGCGAATTTCATTCCTAGAGGCTCGAAAATATTTTCCTTGCTAATCAATAGATCAGTAAGCATCCTTGGGATACAAACCGGTTATGCGCACCAATACTTCTCAAGGGTATGTCCAGACACCTTTTCCACCACAAATCCTACGATATCGGAGCTCCATCCGTAGCTGACTGAAACCGACGTGTTACAGGTGCACATTTTTTTAGGTAGGAAGCATGCTCACAGCTGGTACCAGGTTCAAAGGCAAGAGGAATTGAAGGCGATGCTTTCTGAGGAAGACCTTGATCATTCATTTTATCATTTTTAGCGACAAGAACATACCTTGATCTTATCATAAAATTTCTTGAATACGTCATTCAACTCCCCGTCTTGCGGAATTGTATATGGAGCCGAAAGGGTGTACGGTGGATCGGAACTTTCATATTTGTAGTATAAACCGCTTGAGTGGTTCAAGATGTGCATCAGAGTAATCGCGGTTTCCGCAGGCTTCAAAGTGAGCGGCGCAGAGCTGCTGATAATCCCAGGTTCCTTCAGTTCGGGTATATAATTCGATATGGGGGTATCAAGACTGAGCTTTCCCTGTTCCACCAATTTCAGTGCGGCGATCTGCTCGGTGACAAGTAAAGTATAAGGAGGAGTGACGCATAGAGTGAAATTTATAGACGCCCATTAGTTATAAATTTGGTCTGACTGCAGATCCAGAAGACGCTGTCTGGTGTGACTTCTCCACTTGCAGGATCGTCAAAGACGCGCGTTCCTGAGCCACGGAAATACAGCTCTCCATCGAGGTTCGTTACCCCGAACACGAAATTGGGAATCTTCTTCTCCTCAGCGGCTCGGGCCTTGTGGTGCATAAGCTCAATGAAGACGAGCAGAGCCCATTTCAGATACATACGAACAGACGGTCCAGAGCCTCTCTCCCGGAGCCAGATAGTATAGGCATTTGCGGACGACAATGTTGGGGAGTGATGGACGTAGTAGCTCGAGCTATCGTCTTGAGCCGTCTTGATGACGGTTTGGACCGTCACGCGCCAGAGAATATACCGACGGAGTCTTTACCGGAGGTCTACACCATTGGCGGCAGAAGCTGGGACATACCATGCACGATAGGGATTAGTACTAATCGTGGAATACAACTTTTGACTGACACTGTCATCTTCATTTACTTACCGAGTCTAACAGGTTACTGAACGCTGAGCTCAAGATGTCTGAAATACACATCAATGACCCGGTCTCTTCCAATGCCGTCCCAAGAGTCAAGCCCCTCCCAAAAAAATCATCTATCCCCGTGCCTTTCTTTTACGCACCTAGTGACGACGGGGTCGACGAGAACTTGCTCATCTTCCTTCACGGTCTCGGTGAGTGCTAGCGTATACGTTTGGTGTCATCCCCGAGTCCGTCTTGACGGAAACCCGTAGGTGACACCCATGCACCCTTTTCCAAGCTAGGGCGTCAGCTGAAGCTTCCGCAGACTGCCGTTCTTGCACTTTGCGCCCCAGAGCAGTAAGTAGGTGAATGCCCTAGTTCGCAAATTATCGTTTCACTCTTTGATCATCTCATCTCCCCAGGGTACCCTTTCTCTACGAGGAATCGTACCAGTGGTTTCAATCATTCGATGACCTCGGGGAACTAATCGAACGACCAAACCCTACCCCTGCACTGGATCTTCTCTCAAAAGTCGTCGACCACTTAACCTCGCACTGCCAGTGGCCTTTGAACCGCATCCACTTCTTTGGATTTGCACAGGGAGGGAGTGTGGCTGCAGAATTCGGGATCCAGCTCTGGAAGCGGCAAATGCAGCGGCCAAAGGCCCTGATGTCGTCAGAATCTACGGGGATTGATATTGAGCCGTCATCACTTGGATCGATTGTCACGATCTCAGGGCCTCTAATATCATACCCAACAGTATCATCTCTTTGTCCGACTCCCGTACTCGTCGCTCATAGGGCAGCGCCAGCTGAAACAGCCTTACAGCCGGGCGCTCTGAAGGACTTCAGTAAGGCGTACCAGATCATTACCGAATCGAAAATGGGATCTAGAGGTGGAATGCCCGCTTCAAAGGAGGAATGGGAGCCGATTATGCAATTTTGGAGTGCAAAGCTTGGGACGAGACACCCTGAAGGTTTGTACGAAGTCAGAAGGAGCTAATACGTGAGATCGATTCTTTAAAATTTCGCAAGAAAATGGTCGAGATTATCCACGTAGTTGTAAATACAGATCGAAACATATAACAATACAGAGAGCTTTAACATTGTAGAGAACAGCTTGTGTGGCAAGGAAGAAAAAAGATAGGGAGGTAAGCCAGCAAAGAAAAATTTAATAAAACCCAAGACTATGATCCGTTGGAACCAGCAGCAGTCACACGTTCATTGACCTTTTGGCGATGTAATCGATTCTTTAAATGTACTTCATAATTGGAGAGGGTTTCGCCTGGACCAGGTGTATACAACTAAGAAAATGATCAATCATGATATGAGTCGAACGGAGCGGATTATATTCACCTTGCCAGGGCAGTCTAAACATTTGATGCGCCATTCTGGTGAGCTGGTGGCATTCACTTTACGCAGAATGACCTCAAATCTGTCGTTGTGGTATTTGTCTTGCATTAGCTGCATAGCAGAAGTCAACCATGCAGGTGGCTAACATCAAAGACATCAGCTACCAATTCGTCCAAATCAAGAAGATTTCTTACCCATGCTTTCGATGGGCTGGGCGGCGCAGGCAATTCCGTAGCTGGAGGAGGCTTACTTATAGGTGGAGGGGTAGAGGACGTCACAGCAGCAGCTGGTGGTGGATGAGGTGTTGCCGGTGGCTTGCTATGGCTCCCATTCAGTTTCACCCTCTGAGCAAGCGGGGGTTCGGAAGCGCTGGAAGCGGTTGATACTGGTGATATTGCCCGGTCATCGTCATTCAGAGTAGCCGCTGGAGTCGGAGACTGCCGAGAAGACGCGTCCACGTCTCCATTAGACCTAGCTGGCGTCTGTGGTTCTGAAATGTCGGCCATCGGCGTAGCTGCCGTGCTCTGGGCGCGCAAGGCGGCTGCGGCACCTTTCCTCTTTGACGCTGGCATTTTCGCTTCAGCCTCACGTTGCTTCAAGCCAGAATGATAGTCGGCGTCTGCGTTGTATTCCACCGGCCGTGGCCTCCTATGTCTATGCCAGAACTTCCCTAAGGAGGAGGGTTTGCATCAGCTGTCGTAGAAGCAAATGTCGAGGGAAAAAACGTACCACATGTGCCGCACTGCGATTTATCACCCAGAGGCCCTTTTCTCCGTCCAATAGCAATGCTTTCAGGACAGCCACAATTCGAGCAATGCCAAACGCCATCAATGTAATTCGGGTGCTGTCCATCAACAAATTCCTTTTCTTTGGCTTCTCGTTCAAGCTCCTTGGCCCTCTTCGCCGACAAGATCTTGGCAGCCTTGCTGTCCAAAGCAGGAACATTATTGGAACTCGGAGGAGGATCGTTGTCCAAGGGAGCAGGTAATTTCGAGACGTCTGCAGCTGTAGACGGCGTGGGAGCAGCAACAAGGGCACGAGGTCGCAGGGTGTTCGGGGGAATAGGAGGTGCCTTGAATAGACCCTTCGGCTTCTTCTCTTTCTGCGCAGTAGGCGGCGGCTGTGGCGCCTGCTGGGATGGCAAGGATTGAGGCATGAACGGCGTCCCATTCTCAGAAGCGACCATGTTGGCGATTGTGAGCGAGGCAGCAGCAGCAGCAGCCCGACGAGACATTGGTGCGTTCGCAGCGGCGGCAAGAGCCAACGTTGCTGGGTCAAGTTCTGGGAACCCAATAGCAGGCGTGCGATAAGTCCTGATCGGCTCTCGGTCTGGCAAAGCAATCCCGCGTCTACCCCTGGTATTACGCTTTCTGCGCTTATTCAGGTCCTTGTCCCGATCCTTTTCCGTTCTGTCGATCTCCCCGTCGCTAAGGTAGTTGAGGAGGGGAGTGAACATCTGAACCTCGCTCACTGGACGAGCGCCCGACATCAAGCTGGGCAGGAAGGACTGTTTGAGGTCCTCATCTTGCACAAGAGCACCATCAGAAGGTTGATGGCCAACGAGGAACAGGGACTTTTGGTATGTCTGCACTTGTTCTCGTATTGAGTGGGCGATAGCAGTTCTATTATTTGTCAGGGTCTGATCAGCACCAAAAACCGTCGATCAAAAGAGGCACAGATGACGTACTTGAATTCTCCACATAATCCGAGTTCTTGGGTGTAAACATCCGCGAAATCTTCTGGTGACGCATTTGTATTGTCCAGATCCCATTCGAACTGATCGTCAAGCTTCATAGCTCCGACAATGATGTCCAACTGCAACGAGGAGTAAGGTTCAGAAACATTGAGTGCTGTAACATAAAACATTACCTTGATCAAGATCCGCATATCCTCGTGGAGACTCTGCTCGTCCAACTCGAGTTCTTCTAGGGTCATGGGCCTTTCATCGTCACCATCACCCTCGTCCATGCACATGTCCTCAGGCTCCTCCACTTTAACAACCTTCCGCCGCTTCCTTCCATGTTTGCTACCCTTACGAGATGCACCTTCAGCACGGACGCGTTTCCGCCACGACTCCCACCAGCTAAGACTCTCCTCATCAAGAACTCCCCGGTGGATGGATGCATCTTCAGGCTCAGAGAGTTCACCACCCTCGCCATCGTAATTTGCCGAATGAGCCTTATAGTCGCTGAGTTGATCTTGTATTGACTTGACGATGAAGGAGTGGTAAGAGGAAGGGAGGGCGTAGTCTTCCACAAGGGATTGAGCGAAATGTTCTGGGGTTACCACGGGGTCTGAAGAAAGTGAAGGTCAATGCATGAATCAATGGGTGAAAAAAAAAGAAGTGAGAAACAAACCATTCAAATTCCAAACAAACGTATCCCGCATCTTATGGTGCTCAACATCAAATTCCAAACGAATGGGAATAAGCTGTTCAGGGCGATTCGCCTCTGCAGGAGCCAGCGTCCTCGGCCTGAAACATCATCATCATCAACTGCCATGAGATAAAAAAAGAAAAAATCAAACATACAATCTCAAACCCTCCCTTCTAACACCTCTCTTCCTCTCTCTCCCATCTCTTCCCTCCTTCTCCCTACGTCTCGGATACCTAACATCAAACTGTTCCCTTCCCCTCCTCCAGCGATTCAAATTCCCACCAGGGAACCCCTTCTCCCACCACGACGCACCAGCAGGCCCAAAAGTCTCCCTAGCCTCCACCGCCATCCTCTCCTTCATCCGCCTAAAAGCAACCTCATACTCCTTGTCCACCTTGATCCACCCTTGTACATTCTTAACATCATCCTCCGACAAGGGAGGAATGCGCTTCACAGACTCGATCAGCGGAACAGCGCTGACGCGCGTGATGGCTGGATTGAGGGTGACCCCAGGCGGTAAAGGCGGAAGCTGCGCCAGCAAATTGGCAGCAGCTGCAGACCCAGCACCGCTTACGCTTGGCCCGGATGCGGGTAATCCGCCCGGTGCCGCCGGAATCCCCGCTGCCGACAACGACGATGCTAAAGCTTGCTGTTGTTGGGGTGTAACACCCATCCCCGCTCCTCCTGGGACAGCACCTGGACCAGCGAGCGGAATCCCTCCACCAATAACACCAGGAGCAGCTGTGGGAGGATGCATACCTGCCAGTGGGATCGCAGGTGCTGCAGAGGGAGGAGGCATCACCATCCCTGGCATACCGCCCATCCCAGACATCCCACTTTTCACACCAATTCCCATCAAGCCAGCCGGATCCAACGGCTTCGACATCTGCGGAGGAGGACCCATCATCCCAGACGGAGGTAAAGAGCCTTGTCTCTGGGGTGTTTGTTGGTTTCCAGGCGGGAATTGTTGAGGGGGAATCGAGCCTTGACGTTGACGTTGAATTGAGATATCCATACCACCACCTCCTGGAACCATGCCCATAGAAGACTGAGGTCGAGGCGACTGGGTTCGCCGTTGCTGTTGATGCTGATGTTGAAGCATGGCTTGAGTTTGTGCTTGGAAGATGTTGCCTGCGCCTCCTGGCATGCCAACGTTCATGTTCATATTGCCCAACCCGCCTGAAGTAGGGGTCGATGGGGACGGCATTCCACCTAAACCGTCTCCAGAAATGGTCCTCGGAATGCCAGGAGGACCCATGGGAGTCGTTGGTGGCAAGGCCATTCCGCCTCCAATTCTTGGAGATCCCATACCAGGCATGACACCATCAGGACCACCGACTTTACGTTTCGCACCCCGATAAGGAGACATGGGTGGCGGAGAGCCTTCATGCTGTTGCTGGGAACCAAAGGGTTGGCCACCTCTCTGCTGTTGTGGTGTTTGTGTTTGGGGTAACGGAATGTGCGGTTGAGATGATAGCGGTGATTGATTAGGGAAAATGTTTCCTCCTTGTTGTTGCGTTTGGGAAGATTTTTGTGGGAATCCGTTCATCATCCCACCAGCGTTTGCATTAAAACCCTGTTCAAGTTCTGTTAGCCTAGCTCAAATTTGAATAGTAAGAAATGTACCATATTCCCACCAGCACCAGGTATCTGACCAGGAGGACCAACGCTCAATCGACTGGAAGGTCTTTGAATCCCCATCTGAAGCTGCATTCTCTGTTGTTGTTCCTGTATCCTCTGCTGTTCCTGCGCCCTCTGCTGTTCGTGCATTCCCTGCTCTCGCATCCGCTGCTGATGCTCCATTTGCTGCTGGTGGAACCGCGGATCCTGTTGCTGCTGATGTTGCTGCTGCTGCTCCATCTGCTGCTGATTGTGCATTTGTTGTATCTGCTGGCGATGCATCCTCTCCTGCATCATCCGCTGCTCTTGAATTGACCCCATACCACCCATGCCTCCTCCTAACCCAGGACCAGGAATAGTAGGCGAGCGATGCGCCATCGACGTCCCAGGACGCGAAGGGTGCCCTTGTCCTTGGCCCGACTGCTGGCCTCCCATGTTCATAACGCCTCCCATGCCATGCATACCAGCAGCGGTGGTTGGACGGGGTGGGGGTGGGGGCATCATTTGGTTCTGATTTTGTGGGTTGGACGAAGGATTGGATGTAGAATGCGACGATGCTGAGCTTGATGGTCGATCAAAGAACCCACCCATGGCTATTTGCTGGTTCGAGTTCTGTTGCTGGGCGAATTGCATCCCACCCATATTTGCGTTGTTCATGTTCCCCACGCCTCCACCTCCACCCAACATGTTTCCGCCTCCTCCGCCTCCCATCATGTTCCCAGCACCACCACCCATCATGTTCCCCATACCTTGCCCACCCATCGACATCGACATCTGTTGGTTCTGCTGATTGATGATAGCCATGGCCTTATTCCCAGCTGCATTTTTCTCCTGTGGGCTGAGCGCGGCGAATTGCTCCCTCGTTATGCCCAACATATTCAACATCGCAGCTGTGTTGATTTGAGAGGGTCCACCGGAACCAGTTTGGTTCTGCAACATCATAGGGTTGATATTGACATTATTCATGTTCATCATGTTCGAGGAGGACGAATTTCCGGAAGACGAGGAGGCGAGAGCGGCTGGGTTTATGCCTCCCATACCACCCATAACCATGTTCCCCATACCGCCTCCGCCACCCATCTGGTTCATGCCGTTCATCATGTGTTGTTGATGTTGTTGTCGTTGTTGCTGTTGGTGAAGAAGCTGGTTGGCACTGATAGAACCCTGGCCTTGACCGTTCATTCCACCGCCAGAGCCGTTCATCAATTGAGCAGGGTTCACACCACCACCCATGCCTCCAGCCCCGCCAAAACCTCCGCCTCCACCACCATATCTCTGTTGTTGCTGCTGCTGAGGGTTAGAGAAACCCCCCGCTAGGAGGGCTGGATTGATGGATTGGGATTGAGAGTAATTTGAGGAGGAAGAGGGATTGGATGGATACGTGTTCATAACTGATCAAATGTGTTGAACTGTGCTGAGATGATGCATATACGCGCTTTGGGCTTACCAGGGTTGTCAAGTCGTAAAGTAAAATTCCTATGTGCTTGCGTTTGTAGCTGTTTGAGGATGAGAGAGTTGGTTTGCTAGACGCCATACGATGAGAACACGACGGGACTAGAGAGGAAATACGTGAACTGACCGAACTGGTATCAAAATAGCAATATTCCTCGCCAAAATTGCCAAGTAAAAAGAAGACGAAGGAAGAGACCTGCAAGAAGTGGTCAGTGACGTGTCGATGGGTAGGACAAGTAAAGATCGTGTAAAATGGGCGCATATATGCGGCAAAAAACGCGACTAGGAAGAGTATCGCGAAAAGAGTCAAGGCTGAGCAGAACGCGCATCACAATGGATGGAGGCGTGCGAACACGTGCCTGGAGCGACAGACAGCGACTAGGAGGCGGGGAACAGAATACATACCCGAAGAACGTCAAAAATATGGGCGGACGTGAATCTAGAGGACGGGGTCAGCATGGTAGTTGGGGAGAGAGAGGGGGGGATAGGCGGGATGGAGGGAAGACGGAGGCGGGGACGGAGGAGAAGGAGGGCGGGAGGATGGACGGACCGGAGAAGGGGGACTGACTGGGTTTACGCAAGCGGGATGGCTCGCGGGACCTGTTATTTCGTTCGTAGATGGGCTTGAGGAGCTACGTCGTCGGGATGGCCTGACTCGTTTTTTGCGGGCGACGGAAGAATCAGGGCCGAAAGTGGGCGGCCGGGGCAGTTTGGTGGAGATTCTGGGATGGGATTTGATTTGAAGCGTAATTGCTTCGCAGCCGCGTATGACTTTCGCCGTATACACAGGCCACAAAACTACTGCAATCGAAAAACTAACTGCAAGGGAGAACAACAACACAACAGTCACACGATGTGACGGGGTTGAGGGCAAGGTCACCAGTCACGCTTACCCCAGCCCCCCGCCCTCTGGCTCGCATAGCAGTGGACGGTGTCGACAACATCCTCGAGCAACTATGTATACGGGCAGGGGAGCGCGCGCATCAGGACATGTGTCGGAAGTAGATTTTTACGAGGCTATCTGTCGTGTTCTAACGGCTGCAACGGAGCCAGATCTCAGATCCAGATCTCACACACTCAAGAGGTCTCGCCGACCACTTCACCTTCCAATTGCTATACCACCCATGTGTCCAAAATAAGCCTCACATGCTCATCCCATTACTCCTCACTTTTCCCCTCCGCTTGCCCTCCCCGTCTCTTTACTGCCATCCATCCTACGCAAAAGCACCTTCCAACAATCAATATCATGCCCATTTTCACAAGTTTCCATACAAGACACCAAAAGAGACCATATCGATGACACATCCCTCGTACCTGCAGGCAGCTGTCATCTTTTGCCATCATCATCATCATCATCATCTCGCAAATTCAAAAAAGTTCTGGAGCACGCTTCCTTCCAAATTCCTTCTCCTTTCCAAGCGCTCCTTCCTCTCTTTCTTTGTGCCTTTTCAGTCCTTCCAAGTTTCCGCTTCCAGGTCCGTGAATTGCTTGCTAACTTATGTACAGTAACGGACCTTACGAATGTCATCCCAATTCCGATCACCCAAGCAAATGTGCAGATACAAATTATACCCGGCGGACCTGCTGGCTCGGAGCCTCATATTCATAACGTCAGACCGCTTTTTCATGAGCAACCCAACAACGCTTCTTTGTTCCTCAAGGTATCTCTCCCTGCGCAGTGCGTATCACGCTTCCAGCTTTTCTTATCCTCGTCCCTCTCCGTTTCCTCGGTATCCCCGATTCAATTCACAAAATTACGCCACAAACATACGCTTTTATTCAGCCCACCTGTCACTCTCTCAAATTTCAACAGCACGCAAGCTTTTGTCGACCTTGCCAAGGTTATACCGCTCTTCCGCCCTGATCAACAATTCCGTGCAGAGCTCGGATCACGTGGATCCCGCCGCTCCGCCTTCCAGCTCCTTTTTAGGAAGAAAAGCGCGTCAGTGACCATATATCGCGGGAGCTGGAAAAGGTATGTGCTCATTTGTTTAGGTGTCATTTTATAAAGACTTCGTTTTTCCCTGGTCATCGCACGACCTCGCACGACCTATCGTTCCTTGGGGGCAAGTTAATTACGCAGTTGTGTCATGATCGACTCCACCCTGCACTTCGAACACCCGGTACCTCTTGGGTACCTCCCACGTTTTTTGCTTCTTCATTGTGAAAGGAAAAAGGCTTTAAGAGCGTTTAAATATACCGGAGTCACCAGACTACGTACCCATTGATTCAGTCTGGCCCTTGATCAGTCGGACATGAGGAATTTACATTGCTAAAGTGAACGATGCCGGATTTTGTAAAACCACAACACTCGTTCGAAGTCGAAATCATATTCTTTCACTTGGAGAAAAAGTGCATAGGCGCGCAACTAGAAACTATCGGCACTTTCCGCAATGTGACAACGCCTGGGCTGGCGTCGAGTCGTAAAGTCACCTTATTCAACAACTTGATGAACGAATTGCTAGCAGTCTTCTAAAAAATATTGACGATTTGCCAGCTGCGGCGCGCGTGATTTCTTATACCGTGACGAAAATTCCTTCCCAAACTTTCACACAACTTTCACAGGGAAATGGTTCACCGAAAACTGAATAGTAAAATTTAAATCCGCTTGCAACTAGTCCTTCAGCTAAGCCAAGAAGGGACAGCGTCAATTTCCCATTGGTCGTTTCAGTAAATAGACGCCATCGGTCCGATAAACGTTTGAGAAAGCACTCTTGACGGGGCCGGAAAGCCGCGCGCTGAAGTACTCCAATGAAAGGGGCGCCGGCGACATCAACCTCGGGCCCATAGATCTACTAGCAAGAGATTTCCAAGTCCAAGATGTAGATTGCTGCCAGTTCTATGTGCAAGCCGGCCGAGTGGTTGTGAATGTTATGACCGCAGTAGTACCAGCTACTCGATATGCCGCATGCGGAAGGATTTTTTGGAAAAGCACGGTGTAAGGCACAAGCACTCGAGGGACTGAGTTACCAAAACAAGAAGTTGAGACTCACGCCAGCCCTAATTTGGACGACGAGAATGCTTGACCCTGTTTGACTCCAAACGCACATCGATATCAGCCGCATAATGACCACAGTGAGCTTCATACTAGAGCGAGAATTGTTAAAAGAAAAGGGACAAGGTAAATGGGAGCACGTCCATTGAGCAAGAGAAACCAACATACAGGACCTATTGAAACGGAAACGGATGAGGAGGTGGAGGTGGAGGGTGTGGGGGATCAACGTAATGGAGGTAAAAATGATCCAAGTGGCAAATATGAGAATGGAGGTTATGATTTGACCCAGGGAGCCAAAATGCAGGCGCATAAACGAGGACGGCCAGTGGGTCACTTAGTCTCTCTAATGAGGTAGATGTCCATTTTTACAACTCTTTCTCACAGGGTATCCTTTAGAGTCCAATTAGACGCTATGTTGGAAGTAGTGGCAAAGGCACACACCAAACGAAAAACTCTTCCCCACGTGCGTAGCTCAAATCTATATTGGCATCTCCCTTCTGACATTCCTCAGGAGTCTTCTTCGTCTGATTTTTCGGCAATCTCGAAGCCCTCCCCATCCTCATTCACTTCTTCATCAATCTCAGCACCCTTCTTCTCCATGTTTTGATCAGCCATAGACCCTTCTGGGTTGTAATCCGTAACCTTCATGGACGAGCTGTGATCTTCGTCTCGACGCGGAAAAGCTGACCTGTCCACCGTCGAGAGCAGCGACGAAATAGAGCCATAATTGTAGCCCGAAAGACCAGGTTTTCCGTCCGGCTCCTTGTCTCGAAGCGGCAGATCTGACTTGTCCGCTGTCAAGAGCAGTGACGAAATAGTGCCATAATTGTAGCCTGAGCTGAGAACAGGTTTTCGGCCAGGCTCCTTGTCTTGACGCGGCAGAGCTGACCTGTCCGCCGTCAAGAGCAGCGACGAAATGGAGCCATTATTGTAGCCGGAAAGAACAGGTTTTCCGTCTGGCTCCTTGTTTTGAAGAGGCAGATCTGACCTGTCCGCCGTCAAGACCAGCGACGAAATAGCGCCATAATTGTAGCCCGAAAGACCAGGTTTTCCATCGCCAACCATCATTGTTGTCGTCGATGTGCACGGAATAATAATACAAAACAAAATGCAAAATACTGCTTCTTCCGAACCCCATCAAGACAATGCTCAAAGACTCGGGCTAGGCTATACAACAACATGGACAACAAAACGATGTCACTGCAACCTTGGCCTATCAATCGAACCTCTCTCCAAAATACAATCACAGATGCAGTGTCGGAAAAATCGAAATTAGCATATCAGTGGTTGCGGCAGCTGATGAACATATATGAACTGATCAGCTTCTTGCAGGCAGCCATTTCAGCTATTTATCAGATCATGTCATCCCTGATAAGCTGCTGGTCTGAACAAGCAGTACGCGATAAGTTTTTCCCAGCAGGCATGTCAGAAGGTTATCACTTCACATCATCTCTGGCACCTCTCACAAGTCTTGTCCAGCCTACAAGGAGGAGGAATATCATATTTGAGGTGCCGAGGTCATATTATTTTCAGTGCTGGCTGGTATCTGACAATCATTTGCAACAAAGTTATTGTGTTACGACAAATTATTTACATGTAGGAACATATCTCCATCGACAGTGTCTACACCAACTTGTTTGTATATGTATTTGTCGTATTCTACTCTTTCATCCTGAATCATCATCATCGTTCCTCCATATTCTTCACACTTTCTGAAAAAGTGGTCTTCTTTGCATGGAATCAAGGCACTTTTTCACCCTTTCACTCTCTTCTCTAATTCAACTCACGAACAGAAATCCTACCTGTTCGCTCGTTGCTCCCCGAAATATTGTGCTCATCTTGCTCCTTCCGTTTGGCGATTCAACATCCTTAGGGTCCCATGATGCTCACTTCAAATACCACTGTGCACCTCACTTCCAATATGCCGCCTGGGCTCCATTCGGTGTCTGATTGTGCTGTAATTTCTGTGGAGTCCAGGAGTGTTGGAGAGAACATACTCCACACCCTCAGTGTGGCAGTTGTCATGCTCCAACGTTGATCCTGCCACCCCAAAACACATATAATGCGCAAAGATGGTGAGTGAACTCTGCCATGAACCTTCAGCATCGCCCCATCCCACTCTATCCTCACCCACCACCCTCTCATCAGACCCACATTGGGTCAGGATGTGATGAGCAGACCAACCCAGACTTTCCTCCCATCTGAATACTCAGGAGCACGCCTGACTCTTCCCCTTCTCCACGTAACCAACCTTGTCCTTGTCGCCGTTCTCCAGTAGTCCAGAGACACTCTGAACAATGCTCCTCATCCAGCGACGATCCAAGGCTCTCTCAATCACGATGTCACCTACCAAACACTGGACTTGGGACCAGGAATTGTATCAATACAATGGGGGCTAGCACATCAGCACGGCACGGCAAGGTGAGTTATCAAACTCTGCTTACAAGTGGTTATATTAATTGTTGACGTTATGCCAGAATGTTCCCAGATCCTTGTCAAAGCGAGGTGTAGATGTTCTGGATGCTGCAGATGAGTGCCTGTTCAAAAAGAAGTGCATCACATTTACCAATGAAGACGATATCAGCTGGCTAAAGCGTGAGATGGGCGATATCAAGGAGGGCATGAAGGAAATTGCAGAGCATTTGCAAGGAGATGTGGATTACAAGTTGGAAGAGATTCTTGTGTACCTTTGAGAATTACCTGCACCCTAGTACCATGTAGATATTGATCTTGTAAATGTATCATTATGAATCTATTCTCTGCATTATTATCCATTACCTTTGCATGACTTGCCATTATCGATTGGATAGCATACCCCTTATTTGCCAGGGGTAACTAAGATGGCAATATTTGTGCTGAGGAGCATAATCAATGGTTGTCTCGCTGATCACAATTGTGACTATGGACCAACCTTGTCAGTAATAATCGTGGTGGTCTTTCTTGTCAATCAACATCAAGGTAATCATTCTGACAATACAATATAAATGATTACTGAGCCATATTTTCCCCCTGAAAAGGTGATGGACTGATGTGCATTGATCTCTTCATGTCTCTACATATCTTCCAATTTCGATTTTCCCAACAAGACTCTCCCACCAAACCAGGTGCATATATGATGAGGGATCAAGCACCTTTTTAACTACATTTCAGGATTCACTGGGGAATCTGGCATGTCTCTGGATGGTGCAGTTCCAATGAGCATCATCACCAAGAGGTATGAAAGCTTCATGGGCAAGATACATGTGGGTGGAGTAGGGTTTTTGGAGAGAGGAAATTGAATTTTAGGGAAACAGGGGTGGCATCATTGCTTTAGCTTATTTGTATCACCATACTCATACATCAATTTCGCTGTCCGTGATAGGCTTGAGACCTATATATAAAAATCTAACTCGCAAACATGACCAAGGAAGGGTATGAATGGATGAAGAAGTACTTATCATTGCCCCTCATGCTGCTCAGCTAAAACAGGTTTCTCAACCTTTATAAAAACTGTCATCACATCAAGGGGTATGTAAAAAATTTGTTTAGTACACGACGTTATATTTTTCGTTTAAGGTCAAGTTTGACTGTCCCCCCCTCCCCTCCTATCCTAATTAGGTATCTATTTCCATTTTAGGTGGGCCCTGAGTTCTAATTATATCGGTGTCCATTCAATGCAACAACAAAATCCATCCATCCATGAGGTTCATGCCATATAAATTCTGTCATAACCTCAGGTGTCATACCAAAGCCATTTATCTGGTTGAGAAATTGGTCAAAAAATACCCATCACCATCCTCAAGCTTGAAGTGCAGATGCACAGAATATTGGGTAAGACAATTATCAGCCATTCCTTCAGGCATTGAGATAGGTAGCATGGGTGGAGCCATGAGGCATCATAGTTTTGTGCTATCGACATGTTTGTGTCTCCACAGAAGCCAATTTTTACATTGACTTTGCGTGTGTCACACAATAACAAGTACTCAATGCTGTGGATTCATGGTTTCCATATTGAGAACATGAAGATGGACAAGTCAAAGACCTTTTCCTCCTTCGAGTTGTGTGAGAAAAGAGTAAAAAATGGTTGAAAAATGTTCTAATCATTGACGTTGGCCTTCCAAAGCTGTTGGACAGTATTAACAAAAAATTTATTTAAGGCTCAATTGCTCTCCCCCTCCCCCCCTATGTTGTGTCCCCTGGCAAATTCCGACATACCCCTTGCATCACATTGTGTCTTCCATGGATCTGCCTCCACCACCAACAATTGATCCTTTAGCCAGTCCATTTGGGTCATTCTTGACATTGACAAGGGATCCAGGTACAGTGAGCGCAAGGGCACACCTAAACGTTGGTGGTCCTTGACAAACGCATACAATACACCTTGGTCATCAATGTCATGGACAGCGAGACCATCAAGTTCAGGCCAAAATGGTCGAGAGTCCTTTGTTTTGAAAGACTCCACAATGTAAAGTTCATTATAATTGGGGAGAATAAGTAACTTGATCCCTGGGAAACAAGCGTTGGCTTGGGCTAAAGTTGTCAATTTGCCGTCATTAGCAGGTGCAAGGGTGAGCGATTTCAAGGCTGGAAATCTAGGAGCGTTACTAGTTTTCCTCCTGAATTTGCTGAAGTCGTTGTGAACAATTGGAGCGATGGTGAGTTCCTCCAAATCCGGGGCAGATATAGAAAGTAGAAGTTCAGAAACTCCTGCCCCATCTCCAAAAATGCGTAGGTAATGGAGGAAGGGCATGTCATAGGTATCATGAAGATCAGTAGGCCATTCGAAAATTAAATCACCGTAGACACACAATGTGACCAAAGATCAACAGGAATGTAACATTTTGGAGAAGTCAGTGTAAAGAATCGGGTACAGTGAGGCTGCCAGATGAAGCCATGTTACAGCAGTAAGAGGAGGGCGACAATAGCTCAAACCCAGACCTCTTAAGCGTACACTCGTCAGGTTAATGGTGTCAGCTACAATTGCGAACGGTTGTAAGCCCAGACCTACATCCAAACCCTCCACACAGATGTGCTGGAGCATTGGATAATGGCCTTGGCACATCCATTCAAGAATGCTCGGAATCTCCCTTGTGAGTTTGTAAAAGAGTTCAGACTTGACTCTGATGGAACAGCAACATCGGTAGTGAGGTTGTAGGATACCTATGAGTGTGCTAATGCCTCTCTGGCTTAGAGTCAGGGTAAAGGTGATATTAAGATCAATAGGGGAGTCCTTGGATCTGCCAAGGTAGACCTGTAAACCGTCCAAGTCTCAGCGAAGTGAGATATCCATGTTCAACCACAGGATAGGTGCCCCATAGGCGACTTGGCGCCAATAGCACGACACCTTTCCAAGGATGAAAGGAAAGTGCCAGGTTGAACATTGGTTCAGAAAGAACATGTTTTGTGCCATTTCGAAGATGTGCACAAGGAGTTCGGGTGGTAGGTCATTGGCCAGAGTTGCCTTCTGACCATCTGGTAAGGAGGTCTTCAAGGCTTTGGAGTCCTTTTCAGACTCCAAATCACTTTTAAGAGTATTAGCCATTGCGATGTAGGCAGTTGTTGAGTAAGAACAGAGTGTTGCCAAGTTGTTGCCGTTTTTGGCCTAAGAAACAGCTCCAAAGTCAGTCCTGACAGCAGACTGATTCTCTCTTCTGGCCAAAATTCAGCCAAGTCTCACAGGCCGTTTTGGAGAAAATGGCCATATACAGAAATAGACCCTAAAATTTTGGCTGGACACCAAAAAGTGCCAAGAAAAATATGAAAAATAACGGAATTGCTTCCTTTCACAGAGAACAATCTGCCCATCAAGTTTCGAAACAATTTATCAAGAGGTTCTTCTGGAAAAAATTGCCAAACATTGACCCAAATTGGGCACTTAGTCACTTTTGATGTGACATCTATCATGGGACTAAGAAATTCCATCACACTAGGCTTTCTCAATGCAGGGAAACTGTTGGAAATAGAGGATGAACTATATTGTGTACAAGTTTCTACAGTCCTTATATACCTATTTACTATGTATCTACCATATTCTAGTGTTATCTTCATACTTGGGATTACTAAGTTAATAGTCTGATATTACTAATTAATTAAGTGCGAGAATGTACTGGCAAATGCCGGATTGTACTATTCCAACACTCCTCCTCAATTCGGCATTTCCGAAGAGCTTTCAAAATAAATCCTAAAAATAGTTCCTTCATGTCTGTGCTGGTCATGTAGCATCAGCACCACAATATCTGTAGATCATTCCTTAGATCTACAGTCTTTTGCCTGATAAGCATCCCAAAATATATTTTCCCCATTTCGGCAGGAGCTCCTCCTCAACTGCTTACTTGCTGATAGCCTGGGAAATTCCATAATTCCTTTAATAACATGCATCACCCAGTGATGCAATTGCAAATTGTGATGTTTCCTTTGTCAGTGAATCATTGATATCTTTTCCATCAACTGTTTTCATGGCTTTGCAGTGTCGTGAGATATGTCCAGTGCATCCACAGCGATAGCATGTGCGATTATCAATTAATCCTTCACGGTGATCCCAGTTTGGGCCTCTGCGTCCACCTGGTCCCTTTCCATCATTATTGATGCCATTACTACATAGGGCAATCTCTGTGCCTGGCCCTCCTTTTCGTTGTTCCTCCTTGAGCAATGCACTTTTAACATCAGTGGTTTTTAATTCTTCCTTTGATGTGATAAGTGATGTAGCTATGCTTGAGTATTCATTGTCCAAATTGAATATGAGGACATCTGTAATGTCTTGATCTGAGAGTGATACTCCAATGGCATTGAGTTTTCTTGCCAGATCTGTGATGCCGTTGACATAAGCAGAAATTGATGCACTCATGTCATGCTCAAATCCATAGAATTGCCGTTTAAGGTTAATGTGCATGGATCGACTGTTCTTCTCGTAAATATCCTTCAGCGCTTTCCACGCTTCTGGTCCATTTTTAGTGTCTCATATGTATGTGTATTGGCTCGGCTCGATGGTAAGTGAAATCAACATGAATCCTTCCTCAGCTTTAGTCTCCCATGATTTCTCTGCCTCCTTTGTGGATGGTTTTTCTTCTTCCCCTGAAGTCACCTTCCAACATCCCTTCTGCCGAAGCACTATACTGACTGCAAATTTCCAGTCATGATAATTCTTGCTATTAAGCTTCATGATGGTCACAATTATTCGATCACTTGACATGATGCTATAAATAGCTGCGAGATAAGATAGGGCAGCAAGTGCACAAGTGCAGTAAAAGCAGTGAGTCTCTTTACTGGGGGCCGGGGCCCATAACCTGTTGGAAATAGAGGATGAACTATATTGTGTACAAGTTTCTACAGTCCTTATATACCTAATTACTATGTATCTACCATATTCTAGTGTTATCTTCATACTTGGGATTACTAAGTTAATAGTCCGATATTACTAATTAATTAAGTGCAAGAATGTACTGGCAAATGCCGGATTGTACTATTCCAACAGAAACAACAGGGAAATCCCTTTCTGCCAATAGAATCTTTGCCCTTTCTGAGTAGCTTCCAGCCAAAGCCCAGCACAGGTACCAACTTTCGATAATTTCTGGCCAGTTTCACCCTGCTTTTCTCCTTAAATGTTGCAGTTTTTTGGTCGAAAAATTTGGCCATGCCAATTCCTCGTGGGAAAAACTTCGGAGGTGCGTTTTTCGACGCATTTTGCAAATTCGAGCCAAGATACATTATTTACCGAGATACCGAATTAGTGGGCTTTGCTTGTCCACAACTGTAGCAGCTACAAACATGGCCACCCTGCCGTCCCAACTCCCAAGCGAGGATATACCAACAGCAACAACAACAACAACAACAACAACAACAACAACAACAACCATCCCCCCCCAAAAAACAGAAAAAGTCCAGAATCCAACAGACATTGTCCTCTCTGCTCCCCAAATACTACCCTTTCTCACTTACAAAACTCCCTGAATTCATACATACCGCTATCTTGTCTTTTTGCTTTACATACGCTTTTTTTCATGCTTTTTGTTAAAACGAACCACTTTTGCCTTTCTCCTCGTCACTTTACTTCCAAGCCATCTCTCACCTATCTCTGCCTTTAGATATTAGTTTAGCCTTTGTTGTCTTGATCCATATGCTTCCCCCCCCCTGAACCCTTAAAATCCCTGTACCTTTCCCCTACTCATCCGTCCCTTAAACCGCATTTGGCGTACACCTCCAAAATGTCCCCGCCTCCCTCCCTCCCCTCTACTCCTGTCCGAAAACCTCCTTCCTCCCTCCCTCCTTTCTCCCCTCGCACTGCTCTCTTTTCCCCTCATGCACTTGACACAATCTCAGTTCGGGACATCACCCTTGCCACTGGCTGCGAACTTATCGTCCAAGGAATTGGCGCATCAGAAACTAATTCCAATGCGGTTGCTATACTCGAAACTGCAATCAAAGCCATCAAAAACATGGACCCTTCGCTTGCTGAAATTCACATTCTTGTGAAACCCTTCAACACTCGCAATGAGTGGTCGACTACCTGCCATGTTCACCTTGATCCATGCCTGAATGTGTCAACCGTTCTAGACACTGACACTGAGCCTAGATGTGATCTCCTCTCTCTATGGCTCACGGCACTCAGACTGGTGGCTACCACTTTTATGATAAAACTAAGGCAATTGCCTGTAGAGCTGTGTGTATAAGTCCACAAGTTTTATGAAAGGCATTTCGTAGATGTGTCCTGTGTTTTCTTTCTCATAAAACCTATGTTCTTTTCATAAGATATAGGCAAGGCCACAGAGTGCTTTTCATAATTAAACCTGTGTGCTTTCAATAGGTATTTCATTCACTGGGTTAGGTGTATTCATTGCCTTTTTCATAATTAATGGTGTGCACTTTCATTGAATATTTCATTAGGAATTTTGGGCGCTTTCATTGCTTTTTTCATAATTAATCCTGTGTGATTTCAATAAATATTTCATTCACTATGTTAGGTGTATTCAATGCCTCTATCATATCTAATGGTGTGCGCTTTCATTGAATATTTCATTAGGAATATTGGATGCTTTCATTGTACTTTTCATAATTAATGTTGTGCAATTTCAATAAATATCTCATTCCCTAGGTCAGGTGTATTCATTGCCTCTTTCATATTTAATGGTGTGCGCTTTCATTGAATATTTCATTAGGAATATTGGATGCTTTCATTGTACTTTTCATAATTAATGTTGTGCAATTTCAATAAATATCTCATTCCCTAGGTCAGGTGTATTCATTGCCTCTTTCATATTTAATGGTGTGTGCTTTCATTGAATATTTCATTAGGAATATTGGATGCTTTCATTGTACTTTTCATAATTAATGTTGTGCAATTTCAATAAATATCTCATTCCCTATGTTAGGTGTATTCATTGCCTCTTTCATAATTAATGCTGTGCGCTTTCATTGAATATTTCATTATCAATTCTGGGTGCTTTCATTGTGCATTTCAATAAATATTTCATTAGCTAGGTTATATGTATTCATTGCTTCTTTCATAATTAATGATGTGCACTTTCATTGAATATTCCACAGCTTTCATTGGGATTTTTCACTGAGTATCTCAATATTTCATTCCAATTTCATATCTGCCCCCAGGGATATCATTATGATTTTTTATTATATTCCATGATAGCAATGAAATAGCTATTACGGTCCATCCAATGGGTCATTGGGAGGGTGGTCACATGACAAATTTCCAAAAATGGTAAAAAAACAAAAGTTGTAGCTCTTTACCATAGCTTCCAGAATCAGTTGGAATTATGTCCTAAAGTGCTTCCATTGTGGAGATATAAGGTAAAAGGTTTTCAAAAGCGCCACGTTTTTTTTTTGTTTTTTGCATTTTTCTTCATGAAAAGAACACTAAACAACATGATTTCAACAGATTTAGAAAGCTAAGAGAAGGGGCTACAACTATTGTATCGTGGGAAATTTCTCCCAAAAAGGAAGGTACATGCCCTAAAAGGGTAATTGACACTGACAGACTACAAAAGTAATTTATAGCCTACAAAGTTTACTAATAGACTACAAAAAAGACTACAAAAGTTGGACATAGACCACAAAGGTCAGACAAAGACTACAAAAATTAGTATTGTCTGCTTTTCTCATTACAAAAGTAATAGTGTCCGCTTTTTGAGACTACAAAAATTAGTAGTGTCTGTTTTTTCAGACTACAATGGTTTGTAGTGTCCGCTTTTTGAGACTACAAAAGTTAGTAGTGTCTGCTTTTTCAGACTACAATGGTTTGTAGTGTCCGCTTTTTGAGACTACAAAAGTTAGTAGTGTCTGCTTTTTCAGACTACAATGGTTTGTAGTGTCCGCTTTTTTCATTATAAAAGTTAATAGTGTCCACTTTTTGAGACTACAATGGTTTGTAGTGTCCGCTTTTTGAGACTACAAAAGTTAGTAGTGTCTGCTTTTTCAGACTACAATGT